>NW_014588621.1:1411-2168 GCF_000485595.1 Priapulus caudatus | reverse complement strand
GGAAAAGAATAGACGGAGAGAAGAGAGAGGGGAAGAGAGAGAGAGAGGGAGGAAAAGTGAAAGAGCGAGAGAGTGTTGAAAGTTACATACTCACAGCCCCCCCCCTCCCCCCACCACACACACACGAGCGCGTGCACGCGTACGCACATACACATGTGCGCACACACAAACAAACGCACGCGCACATACACACGCGCGCGCACGCACGCGGTTAGAGTTATCATAATTTCGTATTCACACCTGCGGCAGCGTCGATTCCCCGGCAATGCTGGCGGATGTCAGTCGTGTCTAATCGTTTTACGAATCCCCGCGCGTGCGTTTACGCGGACAACGCGCGGGCAGGCATTCAGCTTCTCGTCTCTCGAAAACAACCGGCTCAATTATCGGCGCAAAGCAGCGAAGGAGTGGCAGCAGAAGACACGGCGGAGAGGGAGCGCGGAGACACGGCGGAGAGGGAGCGCGGAGACACGCGGAGACACGCGGAGAGGGAGCGCAGGAGAGGGAGCACGGAGAGGGAGCGCGGAGACACGCGGAGACACGCGGAGAGGGAGCGCGGAGACACGCGGAGACACGCGGAGAGGGAGCGCGGAGACACGCGGAGACACGCGGAGAGGGAGCGTGGAGAGGGAGCGGGGAGACACGCGGAGACACGCGGAGAGGGAGCGCGGAGAGGGAGCGAGGAGACAAGCGGAGACACGCGGAGACACGCGGAGACACGCGGAGACACGCGGAGAGGGAGCGCGGAGACACGCGGAGA
>NW_014588621.1:0-605 GCF_000485595.1 Priapulus caudatus | reverse complement strand
AGAGAGAGAGAGAGAGAGAGAGAGAGAGAGAGAGAGAGAGAGAGAGAATAATCATTGTTACATGCTATTACCAATTGTCAACACTATGCACCAGCATATCAGTAACAATATCAGTAGCAGTAGCAGTAGCAGCAGCAGCAGCAATAGTGGGGGCGGGCGCGGAAGCAGCAGCAGCAGCAGCAGCAGCAAGAGTAAGGACGTCAGAATATGAGGCGTGAATAAAAACACTTACTGTTAAAAAATATATAATAAATCATAAGCGTATTAATCATTACCACTAAACCATAGCTTGTTTTGTATTTACTCCTGAGTGGATCATCATTATCAGCAGCAGCAGCAGCAGCAGCAACAACAGCAGCAGCAGCAGCAACAGCAGCAGCAGTAGCAGCAATGCTGCTAGCTGATGCCAGAAAAAAAACCAAGCAGGTATGAGTCATGGTGGCTGTCGCAGCAGCGCGTGTCAACAAGACGTATCGTTTTGCGCTGTAATGGTCTGTTTGCTAGCCACCCGTCGTCACGTCACTATACCCGCACAGCTATAGCTCTCCCGTCTCTCTCTCTCTCTCTCTCTCTCTCTCTCTCTCTCTCTCTTTCTCTCTCTCTCT
>NW_014588620.1:1635-2168 GCF_000485595.1 Priapulus caudatus | reverse complement strand
CGTGTGTGCGTGTGTGCGTGCGCGCGTGCGTGCATGTGTGCGCGTGTGTGCGTGTGTGCGTGCGCGCGTGCGTGCATGTGTGCGCGTGTGTGCGTGTGCGTGCGTGGCGTGCAGCACTAGCATCATCTATACAAGCGTTCACGTTGTCGTTTCTCATATCGAATGCAGCGATGTGATATCGATGTGATATCGATGTGATATCGATGTGATATCGATGTGATATCGATGTGATATCGATGTGATATCGATGTGATATCGATGTGATATCGATGTGATATCGATGTGATATCGATGTGATATCGATGTGATATCGATGTGATATCGATGTGATATCGATGTGATATCGATGTGATATCGATGTGATATCGATGTGATATCGATGTGATATCGATGTCATATCGAATGCAGCGATATTATACTCTGATTGACACTACATCTATCATGGGGAGAAAGGGGGAGGTGGTGCAGGCTGGGGAGAAGGTAGAGAGGAAGGAAGGAGAAGGAAGGGCGAGGATGGAAAGAAGGGGACTCAG
>NW_014588620.1:0-387 GCF_000485595.1 Priapulus caudatus | reverse complement strand
CTGTATCATGTTATATCATATTGTATCATATTGTATCATGTTGTATCATATTGTATCATGTTGTGCTAGGCCGCGCTCTCACGCGTTATTGTTTGTGTCGTGCTGTGTCGTGCTGTGTCGTGCTGTGTCGTGCTGTATCGTGCCGTATCGTGTTGTATCATGTTGTATCATGCTGTGCTAGGCCGCACTCTCACTCGTTATCGTTTGTGTCGTGCTGTGTCGTGCTGTATCGTGTTGTATCATGTTGTATCGTACTGTGCTAGGCCGCGCTCTCACTCGTTATCGTTTGTATCTTGCTGTGTCGTGCTGTATCGTGCTGTATCGTGTTGTATCGTGCTGTGTCGTGCTGTATCGTGCTGTATCGTGTTGTATCGTGTTGTATTCGTG
>NW_014588619.1:0-2168 GCF_000485595.1 Priapulus caudatus | reverse complement strand
GTGTCTCAGTCTCTGTCTCTGTCTGTACCTCTCTCTCTCTCTGTCTCTGTACCTGTCTCTCTCTGTGTGTCTCTGTACCTGTCTCTCTCTCTGTGTCTCTGTACCTGTCTCTCTCTCTCTGTGTCTCTGTACCTGTCTCTCTCTGGAGAGAGACAGGTACAGAGACACAGAGAGAGAGAGACAGGTACAGAGACCAGAGAGAGACAGGTACAGAGACACAGAGAGAGAGAGGGGTACAGACAGAGACAGAGACTGAGACACAGAGAGAGACAGAGACAGAGACACAGAGAGAGAGACAGGTACAGAGACACAGAGATGTGTCTCTGTACCTGTCTCTCTCTCTCTCTGTGTCTCTGTACCTGTCTCTCTCGGTACAGAGACACAGAGAGAGAGAGGGGTACAGACAGAGACAGAGACTGAGACACATAGAGAGACAGAGACAGAGACACAGAGAGAGAGACAGGTACAGAGACACAGAGAGAGAGAGGTACAGACAGAGACAGAGACTGAGACACAGAGAGAGACAGAGACAGAGACACAGATCTGTACCTGTCTCTCTCTCTCTGTGTCTCTGTACCTGTCTCTCTCTGTGTGTCCATGTACCTGTCTCTCTCTCTCTCTCTCTCTCTCTCTCTGTGTCTCTGTACATGTCTCTGTATCGGTAGAGCTTTGTCGGTCCGCCTGCCCTAGTGACAAACGGCGACTCTCTTCACGGTGAGGCTTTGTGAACACGATAGAAGCTGGCTGTACTGCTGCTCTCTGTGAATGACTCCGGCCATCTTCTCTTGCTGCAGTGGTGCTGTCGGACTTTGGTAATGGCTCTTAAAAGCAAACACGGCAGAATCGATTACACCTACAGTGATATTATGTGTGCGTTTACATGTGTGACATTTTGAAGTAGTCGTACTTAACCTGGTCAACTTGACACGTACACGTTTGGTTGTGGTAGAGAACATGGTACCTACCTGTGTTATGTATAATCAGATCATAATATTGAGTTTGGCGTCTACCTACGCTATATATATCTATGTGATACATATTTTGGGTCATGGTATTAGGTCTTGCACCTACCTACATCATAGGTATCCATGTGATGTGTGTATGGGTCATAGTATTGGGTCTGGCACCTACCTATATGATATGTATTTTGGGCATGGTATTGGGTCTGGCACCTACCTACGTAATATGTGTTTGGGTCATGGTATTGGGTCTGGCACTTACCTATATGATATGTATTTTGGTCATGGTATTGAATCTCAGCCCAACGTTGACGTATCAAATCCGTTTCCATTTCCATCCTCTCTAGCGTCTGCAGTATGTTCTCTAAATCTGGCGCCACCTGGAGGCACTGTGCATCAACTTCTATTCGCCGCACAGCATCCACGTGTTTGTCCCTGCTCTGATCATCTGCAGCTCTTGCAGGCTGTGGATCCAACGATGGCGCCACCTGTAATAGACAAGCACATCTGCTATATAGACGGACTTGGGCTTTTCGCAAACGACCAACAGTGATAAACACAAAATTTACTAGACAAGGACGATTTAACATGTAAACGCCTAACAACACCAAGTCGACTACAGCAGTGCTTTTTAAACTATTTCAGTGTCATTCACCCTCGAGTCTTTATCGCAACATTTAATTCACCGGCGACTAAATTTCTTTATGTCTTTGGTAGTTTTCATTCACCCCAAAATAATTTCATTCATTCTTGGGTGAACCATTCACCAGTTTAAGAAGCACTGGACTAGACTACAAAAACTACATGATCGTTGTCACACACTCACCTTATCGACAGATTTCTCCGAGAGACTCGGTGCGATTGATTCTTCTACCTGCTTACTGATGGCAGCATGGTGCGCTGCCACGCGCTGAGCATCTGCCAGCATGGGTTGTAGGATGTCGGCCATCTTCAGCTGTGCGTCCGTCACATCCTGCGCAAACTCAAGCGCTCCTTCGTCTCCGCCCGTCGTCTGAAGCCTCTTCCGCGGCGTGCGACGGGAAGCGAGGCAACGAGGCGGGTTCACGGGTCGAGTTTCTACAATAGAAAAGGGTTCGCGTGAGTTAAATTGACTACGTCACGAATTTTCTATGGTAAAATTTGTAAAAAATTTTTTTTTTTTTATGCCCATTTTTTTACATTAAAAAGTAAGAACTGACGGACTAAACA
>NW_014588618.1:0-2168 GCF_000485595.1 Priapulus caudatus | reverse complement strand
CGTCGGAAGCGCACGCGTTGATGCGGCATTTCTTTTGCGCAGACTCACTTCTTCTTCTTGGAGGGGGCGCGCGTATGTACGGCGTATATTTTCCCGCGGATTCGCTTCTCGCGCGGTGGCCCGCACCTGTTCACACGTCGGCAGTTTGCCGGCGCATTCTTCGATCTTCCCCCATAGAGGCGACTCGGACCGCCAAGCAAGGCTCTCCAATATCTGCTCCTCTATCTGCAACACCAGAGGCAAACGCGCGCACATGAGAACCAGAAACGAGAGCGCAGAGCTACCCCCACCCAGCACCTGCGTACCTCTCGCGCAAGCGCAACACGCAAAGTTAAACATAAATTTACGCACGCACACGCGTGAGAACCGCGAATGAGAGCACAGCGCTATGCCTGTCGACAGCCCACATGTATTTCCCATCACTACATAACGCCACGTCGCACTCACGGAGTTCAGGTGCTTGACGACGTCCTCAGACTTGATGAGCACCTCGATTGACTTACACCACACCACCCCTCACACCACCTCTCACCCCACGCACCATCCTTCACCCCACGCCACCCCTCGCCCCACGCCTCACGCCACCACCCCTCACCCCACACCCAACCCTCAACCGTAACGCCCCTCGCCCACCGCACCACGCCCTCACATCCATGCACCAGTCCATCCCCTCACCCATGGCCACAGCCACCCTGATCATCCCCACGCCACCAGCCCTCCCAATCCACCACCCTCACGCCACACACACCCCCACCCACGCCACCGACCTCCTCCGCACAAGCCAAACCGTCCCTCACCCCACGCCACCACCCCTTCGATCCCACGCCACCACCCCTCACACGCCCACCACCCTTCCTCACCACACCGACACTCCCTCACACCACGCCACCTACCACTCACCCCACGCCACCACCCTCACCACGCGGTGCAGCACCGACACCTCCAGCCCCCACACGAGTTTCAGGTGGTGACGATGTACAGCGGAGCTTGATTGACGCACCTCGACATTGACCTTACCGCCACATCGCGCCCACCACCCCCTCACGCCACACGCGCCCACCCCACGCACCACCCCTCCACCAGCCGTGCCACCACCACCCCCGCACACCTTGCACCACCACCCCATCAACGTGCACCAACCACCCCTCACCCCCGCACACCGCCTCACCACGCCAGACCACCCGTCATCTCCCACGCACCACCCTACCACACACCACCCTCACGCCACACCACCAACCCTCACCCGCGCTTGTGTGCGTGTGTTGTGAGGCGCCCCCACCGGCACCACCCCTCACCACAACACCAGGCCCTCACCCCACGCCACACCACCCCTCACCCACCCCTGCACACACACCACCACCCTCAGCCACACAGCACCGCTCACGCACCACACCACCCTCACACGTGCACCCCACCGCCTCAGCCCCACGGCACCACCCCTCACCATCAACACCATCCCTCACCCACGCCAGCCACCTCACCCACGCCAGCCACCACTCACCACACCAACCACGGACCCCTCACCACCAGGCTAGATCACATTGATATGGACCATGCTAGACACTACAACCACGCAATTCTACAACGACCATCCACCAGTTTCATTACACGGCTAACGCGGTCAGCCGCGCCCCACTGGCAACCCGCCTTCACTCGATCGCTAGGTCAGCGCTGCAGCGCCCTCACCCACACGGGCCACGCGACACCACAACGCCGACTCGGCACTGCACGGAGTTCAGGTGCGGTGACGACGCGTGTGCTTTGCTGCTGTTATGTGTGGTGGGTGGTCTTCGAGAGCGCGCGTACCTCGGATTGATGAGCACGCTCGATGGACCTTGTCACAGGTAGTTGAGGGCGAGCAGCGGTCGAAGCCTCCGACGATCCATGGGTGACGGTGCGCGTGTGGCCGGCGCTTGCTGCAGATGCTGTACGAGAAGTGACTATGTGTCAGACCTCGTGTTCGAGGCAGGTGCGCGCGGCCGAGCAGTGCTCAGTGAGTATTGTGTTTGTGTCGACCGCGTGCTGGAAACACGTCGGTCCAGAGCAGGCCTGTAGCGGAGTTGAGAGAAACCATGGATATGTAATAGTATGCCGCTGGTAGAAGGTTGGTGAGGAGAAACCACAGACGCGTGAATGATGGTTGTTGCGTGCGTCGTCTGCTGAGTCGC
>NW_014588617.1:1892-2169 GCF_000485595.1 Priapulus caudatus | reverse complement strand
TCTCTAGTATCCGGTCTCTCCTCTGGACAGTCTGCAGCCCGGTGCACGAGAATCAGCACGACCACGCCACGTAGTGGCCGCAAAAACAACTTCTCTAGTATCCGGTCTCTCCTCTGGACGTTCCGCAGCCGATCCGTCGTGCACCAGCACGACCACGCCACGTAGTGGCCGCAAAAACAACCTGCCTGCACTTTCAGAACACTTAACGAGAATCTGTTTTGACCTATGTTGCGTGGCTGTATCGAGTTTGCATATAGGGAATAACGACCTGTAAAAC
>NW_014588617.1:0-514 GCF_000485595.1 Priapulus caudatus | reverse complement strand
CCCCCCTCCTACAAATGGCCGCTCCCACATAACCCCCCCGACCCCGGGGGGGGGGGGCATTTAGGGGTTTTGGGAGGGGGGAATTTGGGGGGGGGGTGAAAATGGCCCCCTCCTATAAATGAGCCCCCCTTTCAGGGGACAATGCAACCTCCGAAAATTCGTGCCCTAGGAGGGTCACACCCCCTCCCCAAATTCCCCCCCCCAACTTTCCCCTCCCCTAAACCCTTAAATGGTCCCACTCCAAAAAAATTTCGCCCTTTCCTAGAAATGAGCCCCCCCAGGAAACAATGAAACCCCCCCACAGGGGGCCAATGCCCCCCCAATTCCTCAAACCCCAAAATTTCCCCCCAGAGGCAATGCACCCCCCAAATCCCCAAGTCTCCCCCAGAAATGCCCCCCCACCCAAATGGCCCCAATACTCCCCTCTCCCACAAAAGCCTGCACCCCCTCCCCCCCCAAAAAATGCCCCCCCCAATTGAACACTGTTTGCTGGGAGCCATGCATCCGTGCGCCG
>NW_014588616.1:0-2169 GCF_000485595.1 Priapulus caudatus | reverse complement strand
CGATGATGTCCGCACTCTTCGCCTTCCGTCTACAAATTACTCGTGTTTACACTGAGTCCGCGACGATGACGACACTAATGACGATGGCGACGGCGACACTAATGATGATGGCAGCGGCGACGATGACGACGATGGCGACACTAATGACGATGACGGCGACGACGACGATGGCGACACTAATGACGATGACGGTGGCGACGATGGCGACACTAATGACGATGGTAGCGGCAACGATGACGACACTAATGACGATGGCGGTGGCGACGATGACGACGATGGCGACACTAATGATTGTGACAGCGACGATCACGACGACGGCGAAGACGATGGCGATGATTATGGCGAGTATGACGACGACTGTGGCGACGACGATGACGACGGTGACGGCGACGACAATGACGACGACGACGACGACGACGACGACGATGACGATGACGACATATGTGTTTCCTTTTTGTCCGTAACGCGTAGAGTTCGTGCCGAGGCCGCGCGGTGGCGGCTAACAACAAAGGCGGGATCATAGTCGGCAATTACACGAGGCCTAGTAGCTAATTAGTCACAGAGAGCCGAACATAATTACAATGTCCGATAAGGGGACTAAAGAGTCTGGAAGAAGAAGAAGTAGTAAGAAGCGAGTAGACTGTAAGCTGTTTGTGTGTGTGTGTGTGTGTGTGTGTGTGTGTGTGTGTGTGTGTGTGTGTGTGTGTGTGTGTGTGTGTGTGTGTGTGTGTGTGTGCGGCAGCGTGTGGCGTGGTGCGTGTGCGTGTGCGTGTGCGCGTGCGATGTTCGTCGCGCAGTAGTGCGTAGTGCGTGGTGGGGGGATGCGTGTGTGTGCGTGCAGTGTGTGTGTGTGTGTGTGTGTGTGTGTGTGGTGTGTGTGTGTGTAGGTGTGTGTGCGAGAGAGATATGGGGGGAGAGGGAGAGACGCAGCACGGCACGGAGACGAGACATAGGCCAGACAGAGACCAGAGAGAGAAAAGAGAGAGAGAGCGCGGAGAGAGAGAGAGAGTGAGTGAGAGCGGGAGAGATGGAGAGAGCGGGAGAGAGAGAGAGGAAGAGAGAAGAGAGAGAGAGAGAGGCGAGGAGCGAAGAGCGAGAGCAGAGAGATAGAGAGAGACAGAAGACAGAGAAGAGACAGAGAGAGAGAGAGAGAGAGAGAGAGAGAGAGAGAGAGCCGAGCGAGAGCGAGAGAGCGAGAGAGAGCGGAGAGGGGCGAGAGAGAGAGCGATGAGCGAGAGAGAGAGAGAGGAGAGCGGAGAGATGAGGAGAGAGAGAGAGCGAGGAGAAGAGCGAGAGAGAGAGCGAGAGCGAGAGCAGTTAAAGGCAGTGTTTGACATTAGCGATGAACGCGGATGTTCCGTTCTCGCAAATATTAGTCTAGCGCATTCTCGATGTTCGTACAATTGCCCGCTGATATAGCGCGGGCCTAGCTGCTGCCTGCTGCTTGCTGCTGCAGTAGGCAGCCCTATACGTCACCTGCCTGCCTGAGCTGCTGCTTGGTGCGGCAGCCACGCAGCAGCAGCAGCGCCCTTATAACGTCGCTCACTCCTGCCACCTAGCCTGCACTTAGCTGCTGGGCTGCTGGCTGCGGCAGGCCAACGGGCAGCGAGATAGCAAGGCCCGTATACGTCCTGCCCTCCCTCCACCTGCCTGCCTAGCTGGCTGCTGCTGCTGCAGCCACCAGCAGTAGCAGCCGCTATACGTCCTCCTCCGTCACACCTGCCTGCCTAGCTGGCTGCTGCTGCTGGCGGCAGCTACCAGCAGTAGGCAGGCCAGGCTTATAGCGTCCTCCTCCGCTCCACCTGCCTGCCGTAAGCTGGGCTGCTGCTGCTGGGCGGCAGCCACCAGCAGTACAGCCCATAAATACGATGTCCTTCCCTCCCTCCACCTGCCTGCCTAGCTGCTGCTGCTGCTGCGGCAGCCACCAGCAGTAGCAGCCCTATACGTCCTCCCTCCCTCCACCTGCCTGCCTAGCTGCTGCTGCTGCGGCAGCCACCAGCAGTAGCAGCCCTATCGCAGGCTATCATACGTCCTCCCTCCCTCCATCTGCCTGCCTGCCTGCCTGCATGCCTGCATGCCTGCCTGCTTGCCTGCCTGCTTGCTTGCCTCCCTCCCCCACTGTCTGCCTGCCTGCCTACCTGCCTGCCTGCTTGCCTGCCTCCCTCCACC
>NW_014588615.1:0-2169 GCF_000485595.1 Priapulus caudatus | reverse complement strand
ACACACACACACACACACACACACACACACACACACACACCACACACACGACACACACACACACACACACACACACACACACACACACACACACACACACACACACACACTCACCCACTCACGCACGCATGCACTCACACTCACGTATACATGCATATCGATGGCCAGAGTTACATCTACATTTAACGAAGCTTGTATTATTGCAGTATCGAGCTTTGCCCCTGATACCGACCCCGACACCGATGCGTTTCATTTTCCCGACGGGCCGCGCTGTGGAGGGCTCTTTGGTATGTTTTCATAAATACTAATATTAATTAGTTAATGTAACATCAATTCTATCGGTAAGATATGACTAGGCTGGGTCACGAGATATTTATTTTATTACATTAAATCAACATCACAATTCATTGAAATAGTAGCTATTGTAATTCTTTGAGAAAATATAGTATTTTGGATCTCTTTTCAAACATATAATCCCATTAATTAAATTCTTCATAATTTTATTCCGCAAATGTTTTATTACTCTTTTCCAAAATAATGCGAGTCGGCTTGAAATTCACAATTTGCTCTCATAGGTTATTACGCTCTCATTACGTACATGTGCCAAGAAAGCACACGTCTAAATGTAGCTTAGCTGTCGTCATGCTCGTACGGCAGTGATTACGCTCTCATTACGTACATGTGCCAAGAAAGCACACATCTAAATGTAGCTTACCTGTCGTCATGCTCGTACGGCAGTGATTACGCTCTCATTACGTACATGTGCCAAGAAAGCACACATCTAAATGTAGCTTACCTGTCGTCATGCTCGTACGGCAGTGACTCAATAAGATATGTCGCACGCGGCAACATTTAGCGAGTATTAAAATTAATCACGAGATGTTTATATTTACATGGACATGTATTACTGAATAGGATATATATATATGTGTGTGTGTGTGTGTGTGCGCGCGCGCGTGCGTGCGTGCGTGCGTGCGTGTGTGTGTGACAAAGAGAGAGAGAGACAGAGAGTGTGTGTGCGCGCGCGTGCATGTGCGCGTGCGTGTGTGTGTGTGTGTGTGTGTGTGTGTGTGTGTGTTTGTGTGCGTGCGTGCGTGCGTGCGTGTGTGTGCGCGCGTGTGTGCGTGTGTGTGTGTGTGTGTGTGCGTGCGCGCGCGCGCGTGCATGCGTGTGTGTATATGTTTATATACGAACATATATGGTTATACATGTACAGGGCGACTGCATTGCGGGCCGCAGGCGTGTATCTGCACGTATGAGTACGAGCCGGTGTGCGGCAGTAATGGAGTCACTTACAGCAACGCCTGCCAGCTTAGATGTGTCGCCAGAAAGATTCATGGTACGCGCACTATCACGTATCCACTATATGTATATATATATATATTATCATGATATTATGTATATATAGTGAAACACGCACTATCACGTATCCACTATATGTATATATATATATATTATGTATATATAGTGAAACACGCACTATCACGAACCCACTATATGTATATATATATATATTAGGTATATATAGTAAAACACGCACTATCACTGACCCACTATTATGTATATATAGAGAAACACGCACTATCACGAATCCACTATTATGTATACTATATATTATGTATATATAGTGAAACACGCGCTATCACGAACCCACTATATGTATATATATATTATGTATACTATATATTATGTATATATAGTGAAACACGCACTATCATGAACCCACTATTATGTATACTATATATTATGTATATATAGTGAAACACGCGCTATCTCGAACCCACTATATGTATATATATATTATGTATACTATATATTATGTATATATAGTAAAACACGCACTATCATGAACCCACTATTATGTATACTATATATTATGTATATATAGTGAAACACGCACTATCACGAACCCACTATATGTATATATATATATTATGTATACTATATATTATGTATATATAGTAAAACACGCACTATCATGAACCCACTATTATGTATACTATATATTATGTATATATAGTGAAACACGCACTATCACGAACCCACTATATGTATATATATATATTATCAAGAGCTTGATATTATGTATACTATATATTATGTATATATCGTGAAACATGCACAATCATGAACCCACTATATGTATATATATATTATGTATATATAGTT
>NW_014588614.1:0-2170 GCF_000485595.1 Priapulus caudatus | reverse complement strand
TCCTGTACACGCCCCTGCCGAGCAAATTGCCAACATTGAAAAAGAACCCCCCCCCCCAATACAAAGCTGGCTACGGGCCTGGGCAAGTCATCATCAGCATATCAATATCTATATCCATTGTAGTCTATTTGAACATGAACCTGTGTTTGCCGAGTGTTTCAAATGACGTCACTTGAACACCTGGAAGCGGGGTGTTCAAGTGACATCATGAAACCACAGCTTCTGCAGGCCAAAGCTAAACACAGCTCACCAAGACCTGAAACGAACAAATGTGAACAGTGGGGATGATAGGTTGAGAGAAAGGGGGAGGGGGTTCATGCACGCGGATATATTTACACACACACACACACACACACACACACACACACATACACATGCATATATTATATAGTGTGTGTGTGTGTGAGACGGACAGATAGACAAACATACAAACAGGCAGACAGCAAAGAAAAGACAAACATACAGACGGAGAAGGAATGGCAGACAAACACACAGACTGACGGAGAGGGACTGTGTTACTGTAATACTAACGTTATAGCTAAACCGACTAGGCTCTCCGACTGTTACACGTCGTAGGACCAACGTAGTGTTAAGCGAGAAGGGAACTTGTGGCTACGTACACGTTATAGCCTATAGGCCTACTACAGGCAAGTCACATGAGATTCGCACCTGAGAAGTAGAAATTCACACAGGAGCATCAAATAATAAGTTGATGGTTTCATACTTTTCTATAATTTAGATGAGCCTAAGATTTTTGGTAACATTGCAAAGCTGATAGGAGAATATAGTCCCCATGGTACTGCCGCGAACGTTACCCCTGGGTACGTCCGGTATACCGAACGTACCATGGTCACTATTGCATATTTGTTAGGGTTAGGCATTAAGGGTAGGTACGGTTGTGGTTAGGCTTAGGATAGGTTAGGGAGTATGCGTAGGGCGACTCATAGACTTCGTTAGGAAGAGAGCGAGCACGGTCGCATATTAGCATCAATACTAGGACGTTCGGCTCAGTACCCCGGGGCGCGAGTTTTTTTTCCCAGTCGACATAACATAGCGAAGATTTAGCGCCTTCTGATTGGCTGACTTCGATTTGCTTGCCTTTGACAACGAGAACAAACGCCCAATTTGTAACATACGCGTAAGAATTGCCAAATTTTTGCAATAATAACCCTTAACCCTAACCTAACCCTAACCTAACCCTAATCCTAACCTAACCCTAACACTAAACCCTACATTAAATTTAATTAACATAATAAATGAAAATAAATTATTAAAAAAAATTTCATTAAAAATATTTAGATTGTTTGTAAATCAATCATGCAAATATTTCTTATTAGAAAACATAGTTAAAGGATAAAGGATAAAAAATACAGAAAGCAAAAAAATTAATAAAACCTAACGGGATATCGACACCGACCTTTCACACGTAACGGCGGTGTTCTATCCACCACCCACAGAGGAATATAAGAAACCATACATAGACATATGCTAATAAGCAAACACGCCTGTTTTTTAACCAATTCAGGATAGGCGGATAACCAATCAGAACCAAGTCAGATTAGCGCTAAAATTCTCGCTATTTATGTGTGACTTGGGGAAACAATATAAACGAGACCCTCCGGTGGACGTAGGACCTCTCAGCGTTGCTTAAGACATTTTTCTCGAAATTCTGTTTTCTCGTCCCACAGAAGGACATAATATGTATGTAAAATCCTGTGCACTTCCCCGACTAACAAAACTGTCACACGATGATTGCGCGTCTCATGCAACTAGTATCACATAGGTACAATCTCTATACGTCTAACAAATGTATATACAATAAAGCAAAATAATGAGAATAGATGACATTCAATGGCAAAAAACATTTGTTTCTCACAAATTAAAACCAGCAGTGCAGGGCAGTGATCAAACGGAAGGACTTTGTGTGATGACTGAAACGAAGTGTTGAAATACATTTCGATCTGCAGAGTCGAAGGACGTCCCAAATTATTTTGTGTAACAAACAGACCATCATGAGTTTGTTTATTCACTGCAATCACTTTTTCATACAGACAAAAATATTGTGTGCGCAATCTAATGTGTCAGCATTGTTACCTGAACTGCTGAACACCAGCGCATGTAAAATCACCAAAAACAAATGGCGACCGTGACCCATTTCTCCAGCCATCCC
>NW_014588613.1:1776-2170 GCF_000485595.1 Priapulus caudatus | reverse complement strand
AGAGAGAGAAAGAGAGAGAGAGAGAAAGAGAGAAATAGAGACACAGAGATAGAGAAGTAGCGAGAAAGAGAGAGCGCGAGAGACACAGACAGAGAGAGCTAGAAAGCTAGCGAGAGCTAGAGAGCTAGAGAGAGTGATAGAGAGCTAGAGATAGTTAGAGAAAGCATAGAAAAAGTGATCGAGAGCTAGAGAGACCTAGAGAGCTAGAGAGAGTGATAGAGAGCTAGAGAAAGTTAGAGAGATTGATAGGGAGTTAGAGAGAGAGCTAGAGAGAGTGAGAGAGCTAGAGACAGAGAGAGAGCGCCAGAGACACAGACAGAGAGAGCTAAGAAGCTAAAGAGAGCTAGAGAGCTAGAGAGAGTTAGAGAGAGCTAGAAAGAGTGATAGAGAGCTA
>NW_014588613.1:0-1109 GCF_000485595.1 Priapulus caudatus | reverse complement strand
AGAGAGGAGGAGGGAGAGGAGAAGATAGAGAGGAGGAGGGAGAGGAGAAGATAGAGAGGAGGAGGGAGATGAGGAGGGAGAGAAGGAGGGAGAGAAGGAGAGAGAGAGGAGGAGGGAGAGGAGGAGGGAGAGGAGAAGAAAAGGGAGGAGGGAGATGAGAAGAGAGACAGCGAAGAGGAGAGAGAGAGGAGGAAGGAGAGAAGAAGAGAGAGAGGAGGAGGGAGAGGAGGAAGAAGAGGAGGACAGACAGGAGGAGAGACAGGAGAAGAGAGAGAGAGAGGAGAAGGGAGAGGAGGAGAGAGAAAGGAGGAGAGACAGGAGAAGAGAGAGAGGAAGAGGAAGAGGAGGAGAGAGAGGAAGAGGGAGAGGAGGAGGGAGAGGAGGAGAGAGAGGAGGAGAGAAAGGAGAAGAGAGAGAGGAGGAGGGAGAGGAGGAGGAAGGAGAGGAGGAGGGAGAGGAGGAGGGAGAGGAGAAGATAGAGAGGAGGAGGGAGAGGAGAAGATAGAGAGGAGGAGGGAGAGGAGGAGGGAGAGGAGGAGGGAGAGGAGGAGGGAGAGGAGGAGGGAGAGGAGGAGAGAAAGGAGAAGAGAGAGAGGAGGAATGAGAGAAGGAGGAAGGAGAGGAGGAGGAAGAGGAGGAGGGAGAGGAGGAAGAAGAGGAAGAGGGAGAGGAGGAGGGAGAGGAGGAGGGAGAGGAGGAGGAAGAGGAGGAGGGAGAGGAGGTGAGAAAGAGGAGGAGGGAGAGGAGGTGGGAAAGAGGAGGATGGAGAAGAGAGAGAGGAGGAGGGAGAGGAGAGAGAGAGAGAGAGAGAGAGAAAGAGGAGGAGAGAGAGAGAGGAGGGAGAGGAGGAGAGAGAAAGAGAGAGAGAGAGAGAGAGAGAGAGAGAAAGAGCGGGAGAGAGAAAGAGAGAGAAAGAGAGAGAGGGAGAGAGATAGAGAGAGATAGAGAGAGCGAAAGAGAGAGAGTGAGAGAGACACAGAGATAGAGAAGTAGCGAGAAAGAAAGAGCGCGAGAGACACAGACAGAGAGAGCTAGAAAGCTAGAGAGAGCTAGAGAGCTAGAGAGATTGATAGAGAGCTAGAGAGAGTTAGAGAGAGCTAGAGAGAGTT
>NW_014588612.1:1888-2170 GCF_000485595.1 Priapulus caudatus | reverse complement strand
TCTCTCCCTCCCTCCTTTCTCTTTCTCTCATGCTCTCTCACAATATAGCCATTCCTCTCCCCTACTCTCTCCCTCCCTCCTTTCTCTTTCTCTCATGCTCTCTCACAATATAGCCATTCCTCTCCCCTATCTCTCCCGCCTCCCCTATCTCTCCCTCCCTCCTCGCTCTTTCTCTCATTCTCTCACAATATAGCCATTCCTCTCCCCTATCTCTCCCTCCCTCCTTTCTCTTTCTCTCATGCTCTCTCACAATATAGCCATTCCTCTCCCCTATCTCTCCCT
>NW_014588612.1:0-254 GCF_000485595.1 Priapulus caudatus | reverse complement strand
CTCTCTCTCTCTCTCTCTCTCTCTCTCTCTCTCTCTCTCTCTCTCTCTCTCTCTCTCTCTTCTCTTCTCTCTCTCTCTCTCTCTCTCTCATTCTCACACAATATCTCATTCCTCTCCCCTATCTCTCCCTTCTCCCCCTCTCTCCCTCCCTTCTCGCTCTTGCTCTCATGCTCTCTCACAATATAGCCATTCTTCTCCCCTATCTCTCCCTCCCTCCTCGCTCGTTCTCTCATTCTCTCACAATATAGCCATTC
>NW_014588611.1:1701-2171 GCF_000485595.1 Priapulus caudatus | reverse complement strand
TCTCTCTCTCTCTCTCTCTCTCTCTCTCTCTCTCGATCGCACTCTCTCTCCCGATATCTCTCTCTCTCTCCCTCGATCGCGCGATCTCTCTCTCTCTCTCTCCTCCCCCTCTCTCTCCCTCTCTCCCCTCTCTTCGATCCATCTTGCCGTGACTCACGCGTCTGCACGCGGGGTCGTCATTCGTGGTGCTGCTAACGCTATCCGACTCTCCTGCCCTTCCTCGTGTCTTGTACTTAGTCACTTGTGATTAATGTTGGTTTGTTCATGCACTGCCTCCTCAGGGGATTTCGCCGAAGAGGCTAAAATATTCATACGAAAATCTCGGATCGTTGGGCTCTGGCAGGCTCGTGCAGCACTTAAATATATCAGCTTTGCTGATGCTGCGTCTCTCTCTCTCTCTCCCTTTCTTGTCTCTCTCCCTCTCTTTGTCTCTCTCTCTCTCTCTCTCTCTCTCTCTCTCTCTCTCTCTC
>NW_014588610.1:1885-2171 GCF_000485595.1 Priapulus caudatus | reverse complement strand
CTATATATATATATATATATATATATATATATATATATAGTATATATAGTATATGTATATGTATCAAGAGCTAATAATACCTGTATATTATTAGGTAGCTCTCTAAGGTATTATTAGCTCTTGATATGTATATATGTATAAATACTATCAGGAGTAGATAATAGGGAATTCCCTATAATATTTTTAACATGACGGCCGCTAGGTGGCAGGACTAAATTGCGATTAAAACCAAAAGAAAGTGTACGCGCGTGCGAATATATATATATATATATATATATATATATAT
>NW_014588610.1:0-250 GCF_000485595.1 Priapulus caudatus | reverse complement strand
GCGCGCACACACATGCACACATACGCACGCGCGCACACACATGCACATACGCACGCGCGCACACACATGCACATACGCACGCGCGCACACACATGCACATACGCACGCGCGCACACACATGCACATACGCACGCGCGCACACACATGCAGATACGCACACACACATACGCACGCGCGCACATACACACATACACACGTGCGCACACACACGCATATATATATATGTTCGCACGCGCGTACTTTCTTTTCG
>NW_014588609.1:1823-2171 GCF_000485595.1 Priapulus caudatus | reverse complement strand
TTGAACTCTCTCTGTGTATCTCACTCGCGCAATTTTTCTCTCTTTCTCGGGCGCTATATATATACACACGTATATATATATATAATATATATACTCGCCTTTTTCCGTTGTTTTTCCTTGCTCACTTCCTTGTTCTCCTCTCGCAGATAGTAGGCCCTATCGCCCACGACCAGCCAAGCATGGAAAAACGTTTGCAGGTAAATGGCCGTATTTCAGCCGAAACTTTTTCAACCCCCGAGGCACAATATTTAAATTTACGCCTATAATACACGCGCAAGCGTGCGTGCAACCACACCCGCATGTGCGCGCCCGGTCGCGGGTGGGTATGTGTGTTTTTGTGGCTGTAAA
>NW_014588609.1:0-300 GCF_000485595.1 Priapulus caudatus | reverse complement strand
CCTATCTCTCTGGTGCGCAATTGTTCTCTCTGTCTCGGGCGCTATATATATATAATATATATATGTATATCAGGAGCGTATAATGACAAATATACGCTCCTTTGTACGTATAACGTACGTATACCTTGTACGTATATCTTGTACGTATACCTTGTACGTATACCTTGTACGTATACCTTGTAGGTATTCCTTGTACGTATACCTTGTACGTATACTTTGTACGTATACGTATAATTTGTCATTATACGCTCCTGCTGTATATGTATATATATATATATATATATATATATATATATATAT
>NW_014588607.1:1858-2172 GCF_000485595.1 Priapulus caudatus | reverse complement strand
GTTGTTGTTGTTGTTGTTGTTGTTGTTGTTGTTGTTGTTGTTGTTGTCGTTGTCGTTGTTGTTGTTGTTCTTGTTGCTGCTGATGATGATGATGATAGTGATGATGCCGTGCTTGTCGTGCGTTTATTACTGCTAGTGAAGGAGGAAGACAGGGAGAGGGGGAGGGCGAGAGGAGGAGGAAGGGGGGGGGAGAGTGTGAGGGAGGAAGGGAGGAAGAGAGAGATAGGGTGCGATTGCTGATTTGCGTCTAGATGTTGTTCGTTGGCTCTCTCTCTCTCTCTCTCTCTCTCTCTCTCTCTCTCTCTCTCTCTCTC
>NW_014588607.1:0-443 GCF_000485595.1 Priapulus caudatus | reverse complement strand
GGTGAGGGAGAGAGAGGGTGGTGAGGGAGAGAGAGGGTGGTGAGGGAGGGAGCGGGTGGTGAGAGAGAGGGAGGGTGGTGAGGGAGAGAGAGGGTGGTGAGGGAGGGAGCGGGTGGTGAGGGAGAGAGAGGGTGGTGAGAGAGAGAGAGGGTGGTGAGGGAGAGAGAGGGGAGCGGGTGGTGAGTGAGAGAGAGGGTGGTGAGGGAGGGGCGGGTGGTAAGGGAGGGAGAGAGGGTGATGAGGGAGAGAGCGGGTGGTGAGTGAGAGAGAGGGTGGTGTTGGAGAGAGCGGGTGGTGAGGGAGAGAGATGGGAAGGCGAGATACCGAGAAGGGGAGCGATCAGATCTCGAGGAAGGGAGAGGGAGCGAGAGGTTAAGAAGTGAGAAAGCGATATAGGTGGTGGAAGGAAAGAGAAGAGAAGAGAGGAGATATATATATATATA
>NW_014588606.1:1801-2172 GCF_000485595.1 Priapulus caudatus | reverse complement strand
ACCCTTCACCTTCTTCACTCGTCCACCCCTTCACTCACCCTTCACATTCTTCACTTGTCCACCCCTCACCCTCACACTCTGCACCCCTTCACCCCCTCACCCTCTCACCCTCACTCTCTGCACCCCCTCACCATGTGAGCCTGCCCCCCTCCATGCACCCCATCACCCCCTCACCATGTGAGCCTGCCCCCTCCATGCACCCCCTCACCCCCTCACCATGTGAGCCTGCCTCCTCCATGCACCCCTCACCCCCTCACCATGTGAGCCTGCCCCTCCATGCACCCCTCACCCCTCAGCCCCTCACCATGTGAGCCTGCCTCCTCCATGCACCCCCTCACCCAGAGATGCCAACACATATTTGAAGCAATCTG
>NW_014588606.1:0-236 GCF_000485595.1 Priapulus caudatus | reverse complement strand
ACATCTCACCACCTCTTCATCCACTCCACGTAAGCTATCCACCCCAAAATACATCTCATCACCTCTTCATCCACTCCACGTAAGCCATCCACCCCAAAATACATCTCACCACCTCTTCATCCACTCCACGTAAGCCATCCACCCCAAAATACATCTCACCACCTCTTCATCCCCTCCACGTAAGCTATCCACCCCAAAATACATCTCACCCACCTCTTCATCCACTCCACGTAAGG
>NW_014588605.1:1959-2172 GCF_000485595.1 Priapulus caudatus | reverse complement strand
CTCTCTCTCTCTCTCTCTCTGTCTCCCTCTCCCCCTCCCCATCCCCCTCACTCTCATGCCCCTCTCCTCTCCATCCCTTTCTCTCCCCGTCTCTCTCACACACACCTTGCGGGCTTCCGGTAATCGACATTGCAGCTCTCTCTCGCCTCGTATATGGCGTGCACGAACTATCGAGCCATCCCCGTCGCCGCTGCCGCCGCCGCCGCCGCCGCC
>NW_014588605.1:0-345 GCF_000485595.1 Priapulus caudatus | reverse complement strand
CTCCTCCTCTCCATCCTCCTCCTCCTCCTCCTCCTCCTCCTCCTCATCTTTGTTACTACTCATCCTCTTCTTCCTCCTTCACCACATCCTCCTCCTCCTCCTCCTCCTTCTCCTCCTCCTCCCCATTCACCTCCTCCTCTTCCTCCTCTCCATCCTCCTCCTCTTCCTCTTCTTCCTCCTCTTCATCGTCCTCATCGTCCTGGATGCTGGCGCGGCGATGCGTACGTGGTAGAGGTGCAAATGGCTTCATCATGGTCGCTACGGGGGGAACACCGCCTCCGCCGCTGCCGCCTCCGTCACGGAGAGAAGAGAGGAGAGGTGGGGGGAGACACCGCCGCCTCTGCC
>NW_014588603.1:1680-2173 GCF_000485595.1 Priapulus caudatus | reverse complement strand
ATTCGATATTTCGAGCTTTCAATAGAAAGTATTATTGTCATCGCACTCTCCCTCCCCTATATATATAAGTCTGGCTGTGTCTGTGTGTCTGTGTGTGTGTGTGTGTGTCTGTCTGTGTGTGTGTGTGTGTGTCTCTCTCTGTCTGTGTCTGTGTTGGGGGCGCGTGTTGTGTGTGCGTTTGTGTGTGGAAGGTGTGTGCGTGCGTGCGCGCTCACTTGTGCATATGTGTGCGTGCGCGCGTGTGTGCGTGCGTGTGTGTGCGTGTGTGCGCGTGTGTGTGTGTTGTTTGTGCGTGCGTGCGCGTGTGTGCGTGTGCGCGTGTGTGTGCGCGTGTGTGCGCGTGTGTGTGTGCTCGTGTGTGCGTGTGCGTGCGCGCGTGTGTGTATTGTGTGCGTGTAAGCGCGTGTGCGTGCGTGTGTGTGTGTGTGTGCGCGCGTGTGTGTATTGTGTGCGTGTAAGCGCGTGTGCGTGCGTGTGTGTGTGTGTGTGCGCG
>NW_014588603.1:0-395 GCF_000485595.1 Priapulus caudatus | reverse complement strand
AAAGAGGGAGGAGGAGAGAGGAGGAAGGAGGAGGGAGGAAAAGGAAGAGAGGAGGGCGATAGAAGGGGAGAGAATGGAGGAGGAGGGGGTTAGTAGAGGCAGAGAGAGTACGAGAGTGGGGAGGAAAGAGGGAGGAAAAGAGCGGAGGAAAGAAGAGAAAGAGAGGAGAGTGATAGAAGGGGGGATGGAAGAAGAGGAGGTTAGTAGAGGGAGAGAGTGGAGAAAAGAGAGCGGGAGGAGGAGGGAAGAGGAAGGGAGAAGTGTGATAGGCGGGGGGGAGGATAATTAGGAGGGAGAGATGAGTAGAGAACGAGACAGAAATGAGAAAAGATGGAAGAAGAGAGGAAAGAGAGAGAGAGAGAGAGAGAGAGAGAGAGAGAGAGAGACGGAAAGAG
>NW_014588602.1:405-2173 GCF_000485595.1 Priapulus caudatus | reverse complement strand
GTGTGTGTGTGTGTGTGTGTGTGTGTGTGCGTGTGTGTGTGTGTGTGTGTGTGTGTGTGTGAGTGTGTGCGCGTGCGTGCGTGCGCGTGTGTGCGTGGGTGCCTGTGTGTATGAATGTCTGTGTGTGTGCGTGCAAGCGTGGGTGCGTGGGTATTTCCAAGCACTACATTCCAATTAAATGTGGCTGCATCATAATTAAGACATATTACACAGCAATCTATGGTCCCCTCCAGGACTGTTCTAGAACAATCTAGTGTATAGTAGTGTATCGTTTTCATACGAGCAGGATTGTTTAGAGTGTTTATCTATATGAGTATACTGGTGATTACGTTACTGTTATACACTTCGTGTGTGTGTGCATTATGTGTCGACGCGCGTGCATGTGGTATGGGCGTGAAATGTGCGTGCATGTGTGTGCGTGCGCAGGCGTGCGTTCTATGTGCTGTGTGTATGTATGTTTATGATGTGTGTGTGTGTGTGTGTGTGTGAGGTGTGGTGTGTGTGTGTGTGTGTGTGTGCATGTTATGTATGGGTGTGTAATATATGTATGTGTGTGTATGTGGTGTGTGTGTGTGTCGTGTGTTGTGTGTGTGTGTGTGTAGTGTTGATGTGTGTGTGTTGCGTGTGTGAGTGTGTGTGTGTGTGAGCGTTGTGTGGGTATTGTAGTGTGCTTTTGCGTGTGCGGCGTGCCATGATGTGTGTATGTATGTTTGTGTGTGTGTGTGGGGGGGGGGAGGTTGAGTGTAATGCTGTCTATGTATATGTTGTGTGGGGTGGAGTGTGATATGTGATGTATGTGTGCGCATGCGCGCCGCGCGTGTGTGGGTGTG
Organism: Priapulus caudatus; assembly: GCF_000485595.1. Taxonomy (NCBI): domain Eukaryota; kingdom Metazoa; phylum Priapulida; class Priapulimorpha; order Priapulimorphida; family Priapulidae; genus Priapulus; species Priapulus caudatus. Next base: position 1,343 of record NW_014588602.1, on the reverse strand, counting down.
TGCGTATGTGTGACGATGTACCTGTGAAGTCTTGAGTCTTGTTGTAGAAGTTGGAGTTAAGAGACCAATATGTTGATATGTTAGCATGATGCGGTGGAAATCCTGTGAGCGTGGCACTTAATTCTGTTTCGGTGGAGCTCTGGTGCTGAATCAGATGAGGCTGGTCAAAAATTGCTAATGTCCAAATCCGACTTATCCAGTCGTCCATAAACGCACTACAATCAGGAGTGTATAATATAGATAAACACTCCCTATTTTATACACTATCCTGCTGATAATAAATGTTAACTAGAGGCAACTCGGAGGCTCAGACCTCCGCCAAGCAGCTGAATCTCCTCAATGGTGAAATTAAATTAATTAAATCATTACATAAGTGAAAACTTATTTAATTAATTATGTAATGAAATAATTAATTTGGATCCGGATTAGTGCAAGCGGCAGGTGGGGGAGAACTTGTTTGCCCCCTCGCCTGTGGTTGCGTGTTTGTAAGTCTATTCAGCCAGCGCACCTAGCGGAAGTGAGACTGAAACCGTGCATGGTGAACACACAAACCAACAACTCTAAAACTTCGCCGGTGAAACCACCCCCCTTAACGCCCGCATGCCCCTCGGCGGAAGGTAAAAAGCTGTAATGAAAGGTAGAAATCGGGATGTCAAACGTCTTGAATATAAGTCGCTACATTGTTATAAGAACAGTCCAGTAAAAAAGTGCTCCAGGGTCTCCAAACTCTCCATCATTCCCACAAATTATACATTGTATCATTCGCCTCCCCAGCGTCTAGTTCGTTTTTCACGTGGCAAGCCACCACCGCCCTGCATTGAAACAGCAGGCTACTCCCAGAACTATTATCATAAAAGGACTCTTACCAGGCATCTTGTTTCTTTAGTACAATCCTAGCGATACTCTTGTTTCTATTCCTTTTTTCCAAGACGGTAGTA
>NW_014588602.1:0-395 GCF_000485595.1 Priapulus caudatus | reverse complement strand
GTGTGTGCGTGAGTGCGTGAGTGCCTGTGTGTATAAATGTCTGTGTGTGTGCGTGCAAGCGTGGGTGCGTGGGTATTTCCAAGCACTACATTCCAATTAAATGTGGCTGCATCATAATTAAGACATATTACACAACAATCTATGGCCACATTCAGGACTGTTCTAGAACAATCTAGTGTACAGTTTTATACTAGCAGGATTGTTTAGGAGTGTTTATCTATATTATACACTCGTGATTACGTACTTATACACTCGTGTGTGTGTGCATGTGTGTGCGCGCGTGCATGTGTGTATGGGCGTGAATGTGGGCGTGCATGTGTGTGCTGTGTGTGCATGTGTGTGTGTGTGTGTGTGTGTGTGTGTGTGTGTGTGTGTGTGTGTGTGTGTGTGTGTGT
>NW_014588601.1:1603-2173 GCF_000485595.1 Priapulus caudatus | reverse complement strand
ATGAGGATGGGGATGAGGATGAGGATGGGGATGAGGATGAGGATGGGGATGAGGATGAGGATGAGGATGCGGGCGTGAATCTGTGGCGGCTTCGTGGAACCAGATCCGATGGGGTTTTGCTTCGGTGGGTCACTGCCCTCCGCCCACCGCGACCTCTCTCCCACCTCGCCCTCTCCACCACCTCCCCCTCCTTCTCTCCCCACCTCGCCCCCTCTTCCACCCTGCCTCTCTCTTCCCTCTCTCCTTCTCCCCACCTCCTCTCTCTCCCCTTCCCCTCTCCCCCTCTCCCCCTCTCCCTTTCTCCCTCAGCTTCATCTGCTTCGCTGTAGGCTCGCTCACACTACGGCTCGTTTCTTCTGGTGTTTGCCGCCATTTATTTTGATTAGCAGCGAGCAATAGCAAACTGATCACGCACAATATTGCGCTCGTTGTGGATGAGGGAGCGTGGCTGGCTGGCTGGCTGGCTGGCTGGCTGGCTGGGTGGGTGGCCTCGCCTGCAGATCATAGATGTTTGCGCTATCTCTCTCTCTCTCTCTCTCTCTCTCTCTCTCTCTCTCTCTCTCTCTCTCT
>NW_014588601.1:0-340 GCF_000485595.1 Priapulus caudatus | reverse complement strand
GAAAGAGAAGAGAGAGAAAGAGAGGGGGAGAGAGGAGGAAGAAAGAGACAGAGATGGAGAAAAAAGAGACAGAGATGGAGAGAAAGAGAAAGAAAACAGAAAGAAAAAGATAGATAGAAGAGAGAAAGAGAAACAGAGAGAGGAGGAGGAGGAGGAGAAGGCGGAGAAGGAGGAGGGACGGTTATAATTATACATGCGCGTACTTATTCAGGGCTTAAATTTTTTCCTGACCCTTTCAGCAAGCACAGTGTACATTAGCCATTCAAAATCGATGCTTTCCAATAATAGTCAGGTTCACTATGTCAATAAATTAAGTTTCGTTCAGAATTATGGTAGATTA
>NW_014588600.1:1578-2173 GCF_000485595.1 Priapulus caudatus | reverse complement strand
CTCTCTCTGTCCCTGCCTCTCTCCTCCCCCTCTCTCTCCTCTCTCTCTCCGTCTCTCTTTCTCCCTTTCTCCCTCTCCCTCTCTAACCCCTCTCTCTCTCCTCCCCCTCTCTCTCCTCTCTCTGTCTGTCTTTCTTTCTTTCTTTCTCTCTCTCTCTCTGTCCCTGCATTTCTCTCCCCCTCTCTCTCCCTCTCTCCTGTCTCTTTCCCTCCTCGCCTTTTCTCGCCCTCTCTCTCCATCCTCCCCCTCCCCCTTCTCCCTCTCTCCGTCTCTACGCTATTGCTGAGCATGCCAAGAATACGTAACCGGGGGAATTTTCCGCGGCGGCTGCAGCATGACTCAGTAACTGTATGACTAACGACCCAGCCAGACGGCGGCGGCGGCGGCGACGGGAGGAGGAGGGGGAGGAGAGGGAGGGGAGGGAGGAGAGGAGGCGACGAATTCCGTCAATTGGAGAAAAATCAATGTTTCCAACGCTGCAGAATAAACTCTTCGTAGAGGCTTTCGGCCTTCGACGCAGGGTGTATGCAGGCATGTTTAGCGCGCAGAGAGAGAGAGAGAGAGAGAGAGAGAGAGAGAGAGAGAGACGTCGGTT
>NW_014588600.1:0-578 GCF_000485595.1 Priapulus caudatus | reverse complement strand
CTTCTCTTTTCTCCTCACCCCTCTCTTCTCTCTTCTCCTCACCCCTCTCCTCCTCCTTTGATCCCCCTTCTCTTCTACCCTTCTCACTCCCCTTCTCCTCTCTCACCCCTATCTCCTCTCCTCTCCTCACCATTCCCTTCTCCTCCCCCATCCCTCTCTACGCTATATAAAGTATCGTTTGCATGTGAAACCCGATCTGTTGTTGTCAAGGCAACGCGACGCCGTTACAGCGAGCTCACAGCTTTGTCACGCTGTCGTCATCAGATGTCGTGACAGCTTTGCTGCGATTGTCACCAAGCAGCTGCGACAGCTCGACAACAGCTGCCACCACGTCTGTCTGTGTCGCGCATCACGCGGCTGTGTCGCGTTCTAAGCGATCGCTCCAGGTGACAGATGTCATATGTCACACGTCAGGTGACAGATGTCATATATGATATGTCACACGCGGATGACAAGTCTATATCAGATGTCATATGTCACTCGTCAGATGTCCTTTCCAGATGATCATTTCTTCATCGTTCGCTCTCTCTCTCTCTCTCTCTCTCTCTCTCTCTCTCTCTCTCTCTCTCTCTCTCTCT
>NW_014588599.1:1568-2174 GCF_000485595.1 Priapulus caudatus | reverse complement strand
CAGAGCCCACACTGTGTGCCCTACCCTGCACAGCAGAGCCCACACTGTGTGCCCTACCCTGCACAGCAGAGCCCACACTGTGTGCCCTACCCTGCACAGCAGAGCCCACACTGTGTGCCCTACCCTGCACAGCAGAGCCCACACTGTGTGCTCTACCCTGCACTAAGGAGCCTATACTGCGTTGCTCTACCCTGCACAATATAACCCCCAGGTTGTTATAGACGCTCAGGTTGTTGAGCACTGTTCCGATTTTCCTTCCTGTCCTGTTTCCTGTCCTTCCTTTCCCTTCACTGTCCTGTTTCCCTTCTGATCTCACCCTGGGTTTGTCTAACATTTTCCTTGTTCCTTTTCTGATTCCACCCCGGGTTATATTATAACCCGAGACCGGTATATCACTGTTGCATTACTCCTCTGCATGTTCAAGCGGAACCCATGGCGGTCACCATTGTTCTGTTACCCTGCTCATGGCCCGTGCTTTTGATCAGCTTTCTCCCTCTCGCTCTCTGTCTTTCTTTCTCTTTCTCTCTTTCTCTCTCTCTCTCTCTCTTTCTCTCTCTCTCTCTCTCTCTCTCTCTCTCTCTCTCTCTCTCTCTCTCTCTCTCTCTC
>NW_014588599.1:0-389 GCF_000485595.1 Priapulus caudatus | reverse complement strand
CTCCTCTCTCTCTCTCTCTCTCTCTCTCTCTCTCTCTCTCTCTCTCTCTCTCTCTCTCTCTCTCTCTCTCTCTCTCTCTCTCTCTCTCTCTCTCTCTCTCTCTCTCTCTCTCTCTCTCTCTCTCTCTCTCTCTCTCTCTCTCTCTCTCTCTCTCTCTCTCTCTCTCTGTATTCATACGCTACTCTTCAATCCCCTCTTGTCTCTTATATTATTCGCCGCAGTTTCTATTTGGAGGATGTGAATAGATTACAGAATTTTGCCAACGGTTAGAAAGAAAGAGTTTAGCAGAAGGATCCCATTACATGCCAAACACACACGCACACACGCGCACACACACACACACACACACACACACACACACACACACACACACACACACACACACACAC
>NW_014588598.1:1601-2174 GCF_000485595.1 Priapulus caudatus | reverse complement strand
AGAAGAAGCAATAGAAGCTGAGGTAGGGCAGCAGGAAAGAAGCAATAGAAGCTGAGGTAGGGCAGCAGGAAAGAAGCAATAGAAGCTGAGGTAGGGCAGCAAAGAAGAAGGAATAGAAGCTGAGGTAGGGCAGCAGGAAAGAAGTAAAGCGATAAAGGAATAATTACGGGAAGATAGGAGAGGAAGACAGTGGGAGATGAGAGCGATGAGAGGAAGGAGGGGGAGTGAACGGGGGAGGGGGAGCTGGAGTAGGACATAAGAAAAAGAAGGAGAGAAGGATATAAAAAGTATGATGCAAGAACGAATGCGTAATGACTTGCATGAGAGATTGGATTTTAATTAATTCTTTTTCTCATCCTAATTAAAAAGCAAACAGTCTGCCACCCCATATACTAACCACCATCCCCTCCCCTCCAACCGTCTACCACCGTGTTAGTAAAACCCGAAACTGTTTAAACCAAATACTATACTTAACACACTTCATATAATAGCTAACGGCCCCGCTCTACACACGCACACACACACACACACACACACACACACACGACACACACGACACACACACACACACAC
>NW_014588598.1:0-791 GCF_000485595.1 Priapulus caudatus | reverse complement strand
CACACACACACACACACACACACACACACACACACACACACACACACACACACACACACACACACACACACACACACACACACATACATCGTTATATATAACTAACACCGACCTCACATTCCCCCGTGCGCGCCCCTAGCGCATGCGACGCCATCTTGGTCCGGCGACCTCGAACGTGAAATCTCCCGCCGTCGCCAATTGAAGCATCGCTAATTGAAGCATCGTTAATTGATGCGTCGTTAATTAGGTGCAGACAGACGCGAGACGCACCGTTGGCACGGCGATGACGTCATCACCGAGGCGGCGGAGGCAGCAGCAGCAGCAGATGAGGAGGAGGGTAGGTGGGTGGGAGGTGTAGGTGGGTGGCGCCGGTGAATTGGCGTAGGGCGGTCACGCGCACGCGAGACCCACTCTAACATAATTAAGACATGCATCGTTGTTGGGTTTCTTTCTCTACCCCTCACATCCCTACCCCTCACATCTATACGCATGAGTCCCTCCCCTCCTCTTCTCTTCCTTCCTCTTCTTACTTTCCCTCTTTCTCCCTCCTCTGCCTACACCTTCTCTCCTCTGCTTTCACTTTCTTCCCACTCTCCCTAGCCTTTTATTTCTATATACACATCTTCTACCTATCCCTCTTCCTTGTTCTGTCTTCCCCTCCTCTTGGCTCTTCTCCTTTTCTTTCCCTTCCATCAATCCCCCCCCCCCCAACCCACACACCTCACCATCATTCGCTTTCTCTGCTCCTCCTTTTCCCCCGCCACCTCCTTCTCTTCATCTCTCTCTCTCTC
>NW_014588597.1:1971-2174 GCF_000485595.1 Priapulus caudatus | reverse complement strand
ACGTATTACTACTGTGATTAGTCATAAGCTTGATGAGAGATGCAGACGAGAAAGAGAGAGAGAGAGAGAGAGAGAGCGATAGTGTGTGAGAGAGAGATAGAGAGAAAGAGAGAGAGAGAGAGAGAGTGTGTGTGTGTGTGTGTGATCGAGCGAGAGAGAGAGATAGGGAGAGAGAGAGAGAGAGAGAGAGAGAGAGAGAGAGA
>NW_014588597.1:0-423 GCF_000485595.1 Priapulus caudatus | reverse complement strand
ATTATAGCTCTGATTATAGCTATTTATTAGCTCTTGATATAATCTATAAATATAATCTGTCTTGCGCAAGATCTCGCTAGGTCATTTGTATCGATGGCCGAGCCAACCATACAAATATATAGAGACACTATATAGTCTAACTAGTATATTATTTCTATGTGGCCAACCCGTGTAACTCCTTCCTTCCTTTACCTCCACCCCTCTCCCCCAGCTTTTATTATTATTAACTCTCAAGGAGAGATTGCAATCACATTCTCCTCGTGAAGGTCACGTATTACTACTGTGATTAGTCATAAGCTTGATGGGAGATGCAGACGAGAAAGAGAGAGAGAGAGAGAGAGAGAGAGAGAGAGAGAGAGAGCTAGAGAGAAAGAGAGAGAGAGAGAGAGAGAGTGTGTGTGTGTGATCGAGCGAGAGAGAGAT
>NW_014588596.1:1327-2174 GCF_000485595.1 Priapulus caudatus | reverse complement strand
TACTCTACTCTCTCTCTCTCTCTCTCTCTCTCTCTCTCTCTCTCTCTCTCTCTCTCTCTCTCTCTCTCTCTCTCTACCACGTGGCGCAATTTTTCTCGTTCTCATTCTTTCTTTTTCTCCTTCCCCCACTCACACTCTCACACTATATATATATATATATATTATAGTGACGCCATACTCAGCAACGTGTTTTTGAATTAGTTTACACAATATACTCTGAATCCATCATCACGAATTTTTATATTCGTTGACATCTTACGACGATCTATTGAAAAGTTCCCACGAATACAGGTAAAATGAAATAACCTTGTGATATGCTATGCCATTCACACCGGACTCATTCAAGTCAACGATCGAGTCTGGGACTGGATGTATGAGAACACGTACGCTTGATAGATGCGATTAAGATGTGAATTGAAAAAGAACGTGTTAGGGTTAGAGTTGAATGAGAGTTGGCGACTCCGTTGATCCGGTGGCCTGCTTTCGATTTTTTAGGCGCTCGGCCTTGCCCTGCATGGCATAATAAGGAACCGCGATTGCATCACAAAATAAACGTTTTCTCTTGAGCACCTCGTGCACAGCTAGTCTATGAGTTTTGTCCGTGTTTTAATATAAGAGCATGTATTCTTCTATGCGTGAGTGGAAATTCGCAACCGTGCAATCGCACGCACACACACACCCAGGCACACACGCACACACACACACACACACACCCACGCACACACACACACACACACACACACACACACACACACACACACACACACACACACACACACACACACACACACACACACACACACACACACACACACACACACACACACACACACACACACACACACAC
>NW_014588596.1:0-242 GCF_000485595.1 Priapulus caudatus | reverse complement strand
ACACACACACACACACACACACACACACACACACACACACACACACACACACACACACACACACACACACACACACACACACACACACACACGAACAGGCACTTGGGACAGAGTCAGTAAAAACTGAAAAGTATTGAACGCACATTCTCAAATACTACCGTACCTCTCAATTACAGTTCCACTGTTGTGTCACTGAATATCAACTGTGTATAAAGTTTATTATATATATATATTGTCATTAT
>NW_014588595.1:0-2175 GCF_000485595.1 Priapulus caudatus | reverse complement strand
GAGAGAGAGAGAGAGAGAAAGAAGAGGAAGATTGTTTTCAGGCCTCTTCTACGGGCGCGGCGTCTCTCATTTTGTCATCGCGTCAGACGATCACTACAACACTCAATCTACTTACAGACACCGTCTGATCAGCTTCAACTAATCAGGCTGAGCCGCGCATTTTTCTTCCACGAGTCACCCATATTCGTCACGCGTAGCCTATCGCTAAAATTCCGTTCCGATGAACGATCAGAAACGTCAAGCAGGCTAAAAGGCCGCGGTAAAGTCAGGCATGGCGAATTCTCTCCCGTCTAGCTATGATGTAGAGAATACAGCACGCGCTTCACCTCATTAGAGGGATTGCCGTAACGTTCAGGTCCTTCCCAGACCCTCTTCTACTCGGCTAAGAGGTGTCTAAATGAGAAGATGAAAGACTTTTTTCTAAGGCTGAATGAGAGGTGTTTGTGTCTGCGCGCGTGTATGTGCGGCGTGCACGCGCGAGTGTTTGTACGCGTGTGTGTTTGACTGCGTACGTGCGTCCACGAGTGTGTGTCGTGCATGCGTGCGTACATGCGTCCACGAGTGTGTGTCGTGCATGCGTGCGTACGTGCGTCCACGCGTGTGTGTCGTGCATGCGTGCGTACGTGCGTCCACGAGTGTGTGTCGTGCATGCGTGCGTACGTGCGTCCACACGCGTGTGTCGTGCATGCGTGCGTACGTGCGTCCACGAGTGTGTGTCGTGCATGCGTGCGTACGTGCGTCCACGCGTGTGTATAAACCGCACAATAACCAGCTCTCCCCCCCCCACACATTTCCACGTGACATAGACTGACGCCGCTGTTATTTCGTCTTTCCACAGGCTGGTCGTTCTACCTGGCGATCGGAGGCACCGTGCTGACGTTTGTTTCGTCTATGCTGTCCGTACCTGCCGAGAACTCGACGGCAACTGATAAGGTCCAGGATGAGATCCTTCAGGGCAAGAGTCTCATCTGTCTCTGTTAGTCGTCGACGGTCACACACCAATACCACCACCGCCGCGGCCTGTACCACGATATCAGTGACGTCACGCGCAGACCACGATCAGTGACGTTACACTCGTGTTTCGATCGTATACGTCAATCGTTGACCATCAGTGACGTCACACTCAGGCTACGGTTGCTGACGTCATTTGCAGGCTACGATCAGCGAGATGATGAAGTGTACATTAAGATCAGTGACATAACGTGTAGGCTACTATATATATATATATATATATATAGAGAGAGAGAGAGAGATATAGATATATAGATATATATATAGATATATATGCACTACTGATTTATAGCCAGTGTTTGACTTCTTATATATTGACTGGTGGCAAACGAGAGGGTAGAGAAGCGCGCGCAAGTGCGCTCAAGCAGTACTACTGAGGAATAAACCACCCTCGTGATCTAGCAGCGGGACTGTATTTTAAAACTATACAGCTACCGTGGGTTGTATTGTGCAGGGATAAATTGTTATCTTTTCCCCAAAAAATGGTTCACAGTATATTGGTTGATAGAGTAGGTAGGTATGGTGATTATGGACCTGTTTGTTTGGGCTGGATCCATCTGATCAGGATCACTTGATCCTGGTCTACCCAAACAAATGCAACCCCGCCTCTAACGGATCACCTGTCGCGGTGACCTATCACACGATGGTTTATATTTACCAACAAGCAGTGATTGGCTGGGTCACGCGCAGCCATATTAGATCCTCTTCGAGTCCACCTCGCCGTCATGGTTAGTCTTGTCATGGTGGTCATGTCGTCCGGTTCAGTGATCAGCCCAAACAAACGCGCCATGTACACTCGCGAGCAATGACGTAGCCTATGCCACGCGTATACAGTAGATAAATGAGTAACCTCCCCCCGGTCAAAGCCTCCCGGTTTGAGGACACGTTGTTAACGATGTTTACCCGTTAGAGGTCGCGGCGAGCGCGTCACCCGTCAATACTTGTCGCAACATATCAGTTATATATCTCGGTGCTGATGCAAGCTGCGCAACATAAGCGTGCGTGCAGTCGCCAATATCAGTGAACTAAGATATGACACACACCGAAAAAGACCGAACACAAGGACTAGCTAATACAGTGGACGCTAGTGACGATGGATGAGCTAATATGCGAATACGTATATATATATAATATATATATATATATATGTATGTATGTATGTGT
>NW_014588594.1:1668-2175 GCF_000485595.1 Priapulus caudatus | reverse complement strand
CATCTCGACTCGCATCATTAGTGGAGCAAGGAATCGAATACGTCACCAACAACAACAACAATAACAATAACAATAATTACATTAATAATACTAATAATAATAATGGTAATGATAATAGTAATTATATAGGACATATAAAAGCACTATTATCTGTCAATTTCAATTATCATTTCGGTAGTAATTTTATTTACCTATTCAATTTCATGAATGATAATCAACACAAACAAAAACATGCATTAATTTTATTTTGCATTTTGAATCATTGTTGACATGTAATCGTGTATATAATAATAATAATAGTTGTAATATATATATATATATATAATAATACATATAATAATAATAGTTATAATATATATATATATATATAATAATAATAGTTATAATATATATATATATATATATAATAATAATAGTTATAATATATATAATAATAGTAGTAGTAGTTGTAAAACATGGCTGCCTCTCTTCCACTTCCTCCAGCAGCGATGGGCAGGGAATCCCAAT
>NW_014588594.1:0-795 GCF_000485595.1 Priapulus caudatus | reverse complement strand
ATATAATACATATAATAATAATAGTTATAATATATATATATATATATATATATAATAATACATATAATAATAATAGTTATAATATATATAATACCTATAATAATAATATATATAAAAATAGTTATAATATATATAATACCTATAATAATAATATATATAATAATAGTTATAATATATATAATACCTATAATAATAATGTATATAATAATAGTAAAACATGGCTTCACCTCTCTTCATCATGGCTTCACTTTTCATCCTCCTCCTGCAGCAGCAGCGGTGATGGGCCGGGCATCCCCATGCTATCACAGGAGATGCTGAACGCTCTCGTGCGACGCAGCGAGCTCGCTGACGACGGAGACGTCCAGGTGGAGCTGCTAGCATTCCGCCTGCGCAACCGCAGCCACGGAACCTACAGCTGCGCCCTCTGTCAGCACACGACCGCAGGTAGCGCCCTTTGTTAGCACACGACCGCAGGTAGCGCCCTCTGTCAGCACACGACCGCAGGTAGCGCCCTCTGTTAGCACACGACCGCAGGTAGCGCCCTCTGTCAGCACACGACCGCAGGTAGCGCCCTCTGTTAGCACACGACCGCAGGTAGCGCCCTCTGTTAGCACACGATTGCAGGTAGCGCTCTCTGTCAGCACGCGACCGCAGGTAGCGTCCTCTGTTAGCACACGCCCGCAGGTAGCGCCCTCTGTTAGCACACGACCGCAGGTAGCATTGCGCGCTCGGTGGAGGCGGTTTTCACGGCGGGCGCGACCGTGCAGCTAGTTGGGTTGTATTAGCAACGTGTGA
>NW_014588593.1:1532-2175 GCF_000485595.1 Priapulus caudatus | reverse complement strand
TCCCCGTGCTTGGCTTAACGTGCGTTATAATTAGATGCTTTATGATCGCATGCCTGCCGTGCGTAAGTCACAAAATTGCAGCAGTCTCTCCTTTCCTTGCTCTCTCTCTGTCTCTCTCTCTGTGTGTGTGTGTGTGTGTCTCTCTCTTTCTCTCCCTCTTTTTCAGTTTCAGTCTCTTCACGATCTCTCTCTCTCTCGCTTTATCTTACTTTCACTTTCTCTCTCTCTTCCTCTCTGCCGACGTGCATGTACGAGCGGAGCGTACTAGTAGTTGCCGCCTATCCGACGAGGGCGCCGTTACGGGATACCATAAGCGATCGATGCGCCCCCTAGCTCCATGACGTTAACACCGACGCCGAGGCCGACTGTGTTTGTGAGCGCGAGAGAAAATGCACAGTAGCTGCCGTTTTTTTTCTGCCAGTCTGTGCGGAATTCGTTAAAGTTTGCTCAGAGAACGTGCCGCTAGCATATGTGCCACCAGCTCTCTCGCCCCCTCTAGTTGATCCACTCCTATCGACAGATCACGAAGCCGTAACTTCTTCCGTAATGATCATGATAATTATGAATATAAATGAAAAATGGTTATCTCATTATATATATATATATATATACATAATTACATATATATATATATATATATATG
>NW_014588593.1:0-976 GCF_000485595.1 Priapulus caudatus | reverse complement strand
GGGAGCGGGCGGGAGGGAGCGGGCGGGACCGGCACAGACACGCGTACGCACGCACTCACGTACACAGACACACGTACGCACGCACGTACACAGACACGCGTACGCACGCACGCACGTACACAGACACGCGTACGCACGCACTCACGTACACAGACATACGTACGCACGCACGCACGTACACAGACACGCGTACGCACGCACGCACGTACACAGACACGCGTACGCACGCACGCACGTACACAGCCACGCGTACGCATGCACCCACGTACACAGCCACGCGTACGCATGCACGCACGTACACAGACACGTAGACACACGCACACACGCACGTACACGCAGACGCACGCACGCACGTACACGCAGACGCACGCACGTACACGCAGACGCACGCACGCACGCACGTATACACGCAGACGCACGCACGCACGTATACACACAGACCCACGCACGCACGTATACGCAGAAGCATGCACAATTCTGGATTTACAATTGAATACTACGTCGAAATGTACAAATTCTAACCAAACGTGCACAATCCATGTGCTTGCTTATCCGCTGGTCAAAAATGCCGACAACATAATATTTTATTTAGCAGATACTGATAACGTGCGCCAACCATAGAAATAATATAGATAACCTTAGCCTATCATATAACTTTATATAATATAGATGTCATATAACTTTATATATATAGATAACCTATAATATAGATATAGGTTATCTATATTATTTCTATGGCGCCAACACAGGTTTTCAGCTATGCTACAGGGAAATATGCTTCGGAATTTTTGGATTTATTTTACTTGTGAAGCTCCAAACAATTTCAGCATATATATCTATTTCATTTAATAAAGGCTAGGCATGCTCTCTCATTCTCTCGCGCTCTCTTTCTATCGCGCTCTCCCTGTCGCTCTCCCTATAGCATGCACCTTATCTCTCCTCTCTCTTTTCTCTTTCTCTTTCACTCTCTCTCTCT
>NW_014588592.1:659-2175 GCF_000485595.1 Priapulus caudatus | reverse complement strand
CAGCAGCAGCAGCAGCAGCAGCAGCAGCAGCAGCAGCAGCAGCAGCAGCAGCAGCAGCAGCAGCAGCAGCAGCATTAGTAGCAGCAATAGACACAGCAACAAGAACAGCATCAGCAGCAGCAGCAGTAGCATAAGCAGCAGCATAATCAGTAGCAGCAATAGCAGCAGCAACAAGACAGCAGCAACAACAGCAGCAACAGCAGCGCTACTGCTGCTATTGCTACAGCTGCTACTGCTACATCTGCTGATGCTGCTATTGCTGCCACTGCAGCTAGCGCTGCTGCTGCTGCTGCTATTGCTGCCACTGCTGTTAGTGCTGCTGCTGCTGCTGTTGTTGCTGTTGTCGTTGCTGCTGCTATTGCTGCTGCTGCTGCGCCTACTGCTATTGCTACTGCTGCTACTACTGCTGCTGCTGCTAGCGCGGCTGCTGCTGCTAGCGCTGCTGCTCTGCTGCTGCTGCTACATCTGCTGATGCTGCTATTGCTGCCACTGCAGCTAGCGCTGCTGCTGCTGCTGCTATTGCTACTGCTGCTACTGCTGCTACTGCTACATCTGCTGATGCTGCTATTGCTGCCACTGCAGCTAGCGCTGCTGCTGCTGCTGCTATTGCTACTGCTGCTATGTAGCAATAGCAGCAGTAGCAATAGCAGCAGCAGACGTGGCAGCAGTTGCAGCTATATTCCTATCTCCTCCGGCCATGAACTGCGATGAAGCGTTACCTAATCGTTTGGCCTATGCGGACCTATATACATTATACCGAGAGCTAATCAATACCTAGGTATTTATTAGGTACAGCGGTATTTATTAACTCTTGATTATACGCCTATTGATAGCCGTGCGTGCGTGCGTGCGTGCGTGCGTGCGTGTGCGCATGCGTGCTTCGTACGTGCCCCGTCTACTGTTAACCATAAATCAGACGACAAACTCTATTACCCGCGCCGTGAGAGTGCGCCACTCGTCGGTGACTAGATTGGCAATAAGTCGGCTCTTGTTCGAAATAAGGTAGACGTGTTTTACGATCGCACGCGGAAAATCTGCTCAAACCCTCCCTTGCTCTTCCCGCTGCCACCGCATCTCTCACAAGAACAGGCTGCTTTCTTTGTGGAAGCCTTCATGATGCGCATGGAGATCTCTGTGGCTTACCGGTAACCGCAGAATGTCGCCGAATCCTGATGGCTAGGACTCGCATTGAAAGCAAGTGGATGCATCCTGTCTATTCCAAATATGGTCCATAAAAGGGTTGGGCTGCTATCTCTCCCCCCCCCCTCTCTCTCTCGCCCTGTTTCTCTTTCCGCTTTCTCCCTTTTTCGCTTTCTTCCTCCTTTCCCCCTTCTCGCTCACTCTCTCCTTCACCTCTCTAAATTTTTTTCAACTTTTTGTGTGTCAATGTCTCCGTTGTTCCCCCTTTCTCTCGCGCTCTCTGGTTTACTCTCTCTTTAATTTGCTTTCACACACGCCCTCTCTCTTTATCGCCCGCTCTCGCTCTCTCTCTCTCTCTCTCTCTCTCTCTCTCTCT
>NW_014588592.1:0-410 GCF_000485595.1 Priapulus caudatus | reverse complement strand
CGTGTGTGTGTCTGTGTATGTGTGTGTGTGTGTGTGTGTGTGTGTGTGTGTGCGTGTGCGTGCGTGCGTGCGTGATTGCGTCGGTTAACATTAGGGGATCGGTCACGAACCACTAATAGCTGCTGAATGTTCGTAATGACACGCCGACTCGCTGTAGCGTGTGACCGTGTAACTGACTGATCACGGAGAATTGCCCCCGTGCTCGCACATACACGCAGCTCCGTTTGTTACGCTGGCGTACTGTCTGTTGCATGGTTCCAGGCAGCAGCAGCAGCAGCAGCAGCAGCAGCAGCAGCAGCACAGCAGCAGCAGCAGCAGCAGCAGCAGCAGCAGCAGCAGCAGCAGCAGCATAGAGCAGCAGCAGCAGCAGCAGTAGCAGCAGCAGCAGCAGCAGCATAAGCAGCAGCATA
>NW_014588591.1:1831-2176 GCF_000485595.1 Priapulus caudatus | reverse complement strand
TGTGTGTGTGTGTGTGTGTGTGTGTGTGTGTGTGTGTGTGTAGCATGACAATCGATGCCAGCAGCATAACGACCACGTCGGTATCTACGCAAATGTCACGTTGAAGAACAGCTAGCCACGTGACATGACGTCAGGAGATGATGAGTTCATGTGTTTCCACAATAAGAAGATAGAATATAGAATATAGATAAGAAATGGTCGCTCGATTTCTATTGCGCTGGCAGTCAATGAAGTCAACGTGGTATTTTGCTAGAAGAAAAATTTATTTGTGTGCTGCTGTGATATAATAAAAAATGGTTAGTCTGCTGTCGCGCTAGCGGAAAAGTATTTCACGCATTAATGCGT
>NW_014588591.1:0-277 GCF_000485595.1 Priapulus caudatus | reverse complement strand
GCAGCAACAGCAGCAGCAGCAGCAGCAGTAGTAGTAGTAGTAGTAGCAGGAGTAAGAAAATATAGGACCTATATTATCTTACTCCTGGTAGTAGTAGTAGTAGTAGTAGTTGCAGCAGCGGCGGCAGCAGTAGTAGTAGTAGCAGCGGCAGTAACACCAGCAGCAGCAGCAGCGGTAGCAGCAGCAGTAGTAGTAGTAGTAGTTGTAGCAACAGCAGCAGCAACAACAACAACAACAACAACAACAACAACAACAACAACAACAACAACAACAACAA
>NW_014588590.1:1474-2176 GCF_000485595.1 Priapulus caudatus | reverse complement strand
AGAGAGAGAGAGAGAGAGAGAGAGAGAGAAGAGAGAGAGAGAGAGAGAAGGGGGAGGGCAGGGAGTGGGAAGGACACTATAATATAGTTGTTCTCTTCCGCGTTGTGTGGTCTTTCCTATTCTGGGTACTTTCGTCTTTGTAGACGGCTTTTTGCCTTTGATTTCATTTTTAGCGTTTCTGTCGCTTTCTGCTTGTATATTTACCGTCAGCTTTTCCGCCGCCTTCAAACGGAAATTTTGCATCGCCTGTTCTGTTGGTACTATAACTAGTATCGGCTAGAAAGTTTCACTTCGATTCACCTGAGTTCGATTGACATGCAGTCCCGCTTCAGTGCGATCTATCGATGAACGTCATATTTCTCTAACCTATTCCCTCTTTACATATTTTGTTTTACGTCCATATTCTTCTATTTTCATGGCTATATTCCTATTTATATATTATATCCATATTTGGCGGCATAGACTCACGGCGTGTCAGAGAGGCATCGCTACATCTAGAACGACCTACAGATCGTCTTCGTGTATACGAGGAAGAACATGATACGGAAAAAGGAGGAGACCAAAACATCGGGCCATGACGCGATAAATACGCCTTTCCGTTTGATTTACGGCGCTTCCTGTATCTTTGACTTGCTCTCGATAAACTGCGTCAGCGGGATCGAGTTCCCGTCTCCAGCAGACGTGCTGATGTCATTGAGAGTG
>NW_014588590.1:0-650 GCF_000485595.1 Priapulus caudatus | reverse complement strand
CTCTTACTACTACTCTCTACTCTCGTCTCTCTCTCTCTCTATATATATATATATATATATATATATATATATATACATATATATCTTATTGTTATTAAACATACACTACCATGCGCCGCCATTAGATTTTTCCATACATAATTAGAATCTAGAGTGAGAGATTGAATATTACCGCATTCGAATAAAATATAAGCAGGAACAGCAACATAACCATAGCACTACTTTGCACTTTAAACTATCAACAAACTGATATTGATATCTCTAGGGGAATTTGGTAGGGGATCTTGCCGTGCAGCTGGATCTTTGATTACATCCTGCATGGGTCTTTTATTTTCAAAACATTTTATCAGATCTTATGCACTTTTCTCGTCTATTTAATCAAACTGTCAGTTGCCGCATATCATTTATGCGTGTGTGTATGTGTGTGTGTGTGTGTGTGCGTGCGTGCGTGCGTGCGTGCGTGCGTGCGTGCGTGCGTGCGTGCGTGCGTGCGTGCGTGCGTGCGTGCGTGCGTGCGTGTGTGTACGTACGTACGTGCGTGCGCGTGTGTGTGTGTATGTGTGCATGTTTGTGCGTGTGTTGGGGGGTTGTGTGCGTGCATGTGTATGTGCTATATTATATATATATATATATCATATATATATATATAT
>NW_014588589.1:1939-2177 GCF_000485595.1 Priapulus caudatus | reverse complement strand
CTCTCTCTCTCACACACACTGGCTCTCTCTCTCTCTCTCTCACGCACTATCTCTTTCACGCACACTCTCACTCTCACGCTCTCTCTCACGCTCTCTCTCACTCACGCGCTCTCTCTCTCTCTCTCACACACTCTCTCTCACACACACACTCTCTTCCTCTCTCTCATACACACTCTCACTCACGCACTCTCTCTCTCTCTCACACACACACTCTCTCTCTCTCTCTCTCTCTTTCTCT
>NW_014588588.1:0-285 GCF_000485595.1 Priapulus caudatus | reverse complement strand
CTTCTGTCTTCTTTCTCTCTCTCTCTCTCTCTCTCTCTCTCACTTTCTTGTTCTCTCATTCCCTCTTTTTCGCCCCCTTCTCTCCCCT
The DNA here is from genome assembly GCF_000485595.1 of Priapulus caudatus. NCBI lineage: Eukaryota > Metazoa > Priapulida > Priapulimorpha > Priapulimorphida > Priapulidae > Priapulus > Priapulus caudatus. The sequence goes on along the minus strand of NW_014588588.1, from coordinate 197 downwards.
CTTCCCTCTTCTCTCTCGCCCCCTCTCATTCGTCCCTTCTCTCTCTCCCTTCCCCGGCTTCCCTCTCTCCCCTCCCTCTCTCACGCGTTCGAGTCACACTTCCTGCTCTCTTTCTCGCACCCTTCTCTCCCCACTTCTCTCTCGTCCCTTCTCTCTCTCTCTCTCTCTCTCTCTCTCTCTCTCTCTCTCTCTCTCTC
>NW_014588587.1:1785-2177 GCF_000485595.1 Priapulus caudatus | reverse complement strand
AGAGAGAGAGAGAGAGAGAGAGAGAGAGAGAGAGAGAGAGATAGGACGGCCATGGAGGAAGAGACAGGAAAGGAGTAGGAGGAGGGGAGAAGGAAGGTGGTAGGGGGAGGAAGGAGAGTTGACTGGGGTATGAAAGAAGGAGGCGGGAGAGGGAAGGACGACGTTGGTGTTGGCGATAGTGGACATGGCAGTCCAAGGCTTAGGTGTATCAGTCTTAATCCTGGATCAGCTGTGCGGCCTTGTGCGCTAACACAAGGAGTCATTCTACTCTCTCACTCACTCTCTCCCCCATCTTTCTCTATCTCTCTCTCTCTCTCTCTCTCTCCCATCTTTTCTATATCTATATCTCTCGCTATCTCTCTCTCTCTCTCTCTCTATCTATCTATCTATCT
>NW_014588587.1:0-627 GCF_000485595.1 Priapulus caudatus | reverse complement strand
CACACACGCACGCACGCACGCACGCACGCAGACACACACATGTATGGTATATTTACACTATGCACACATCAACTAATATCACATCAATAAGTACTGTCTGTGATATTATCAGCAGTAAGATATCATATATTTACATCCTCCGGAATCTGCTTGTAAAGATTTGTAGATTTCGTTCGTTGTGATTTATAGATAAACGTTTTATCGGAAAAGAAATCAAAGAAATATTGCTCTGCAGCCGCGAGGCTAGTCCTGTACCTTCTCTTTCTTCCCTCAGCCCTCCCACCGGTGACACCATTGCTAGAGTCTCCCTTGTTCCTCCTCCTCCCCCTTACTCGTAATTCTAGAGTACCTACTCCATCCTTCCTCCCCGTCTTCACGGTTCGTTATTTTCATATCATCGTTTCTCCCTCCTCCCTACTCGTCTCCTTCCTCCCCTCTCCCTCCTCCCTCTCCTCTCCTCCACTCTCCTCCACTCTCCTCCACTCATCCATTGTGTCTCCTTCTCCCTCTCCTCCCCCCATCCCTCTCCTCTCTCCTCCCCTCCTCCCCTCCCTCTCCTCTCCTCCACTCTCCTCCACTCATCCATTGTCTCTCCTTCCCCATCTCCACCTCCCTCTTTCCCACCTC
>NW_014588586.1:1907-2177 GCF_000485595.1 Priapulus caudatus | reverse complement strand
GGCAGGGGGTGTGTGTGGGTGGGGGAGGGAGAGGAAGGGGTGTGTGTGGGTGGGGAGGGGGAGGAAGGGGTGTGTGTGGGTGCATGAATCGTTCCACGCGACGACGTACGACGGATCAATCTACGAAGAATCGCTGTTATACACCTCCGCAAGAGTAGATAAATAACATGATTAATAATAATTATCAAATTATTATTAAATTAATATTATTAATAATTAATAAATTAATTAATTAATAATTAATTAATGATAAAATTAATTATTATCAAA
>NW_014588586.1:0-1307 GCF_000485595.1 Priapulus caudatus | reverse complement strand
GAGGGTAGTGGGCGTACAGAGGATAGAAAACGTTCGGTGGAGGAAAGGGAGGGGAGAAGGAGAGAATGGGGTTATAGGGAACAGCGATTATAACATTGTTTACAATGTTAAAGAAGGAGGCGGTTGGGGAAGCGTGCGGGAAAGGAGGAATTAAAGGGAAGGCGGTCGGGGAAACGGTCGGGACGGCGTGCGGGCGGCGAAATTTTTTTCCTGACCCTTTCAGCAAGCACAGTGTACATTTAGCCAATCAAAATCTACTTCTGACGTCATCAGTTTCCACTTTAGCTGTGTGCCCTTGTGGCCAGACTTGCAAACCGTAATGAACTTGACGATTCATGCGTTCGATTCTCGCCGAGACCATACTATTTCTTTTATTCTTTATTTTTTTTGGAACCAGGATTTAAATTGACTACGTCACGAATTTTCTATGGTAAAATTTGTAAAATTTTTGTTGCCATTTTTTTACATCAAAAGTAAGAACTAACGGGACTAAACGTATCGTCAAATTCTTACATGATAAGATTGTTTCTCAACTTGTTAAAAATCCAAAAAACCTGGACGATTTGATATTAGTGTTCCTGACATTAATTGCTTGCTATAGGTGCGTCACGAGTGTATGTTCACATCGAACAATATAGTAAAATAAGAAGTATAATGCAGCAATTTCACCATAAAAACTGAACAGAATTATTTATATTTTGGGAAAAAATGGAAATATTTTTTTTATTTATTTCTATTTACGGTGACGTAATCATTCATCTGATTCATTTTTTGAAATAGAGGGGCAGGGTTCTACGCCCTTTTCCTATTGACCAGCAGAAGCACTACACGACGGCAATCAGTAAAACCTGATGAACTTTGAGAGGTTCCTATTGCTATTTTGTCATGGTTATAGGCATAGGTGTAGGGTACAAATGACCCCCTTTAGGAGAAATCCTTGAATATGACTGTGAAAATCCCCTGAATTGAAAGAAATCTTTAAATTTGGATAACGTCCCTCTCCTTGTATGCCATGCCTATAATTAATAGGGTAAAATTGATATTTGGAACATTCAAAACATACACATAAAACAATACAACATGCCTCGACATCTAACATAATGTATACATGTACTATACATGTACATCAAACATAATGTATACATGTTCCATACATGTACGTCAAATATAATGTATACATGTACCATACATATACATCTAACACAATGTATACATGTACCATATATGTACATCCACCACAATGTATACATGTACCATACATCTAACATAATGTATACATGTACCATACATCTAACATAATGTATACA
>NW_014588584.1:1839-2177 GCF_000485595.1 Priapulus caudatus | reverse complement strand
TTCTCCTCCACCTTCTCCTACTCCTCCTGCTCCTCCTCCTCCTCCTCTTCCTCCAGGATCAGTCCTTCTCACACAGGTACGCGTGCGGCAGCTCCTCTTGCGTCTCCTCCTCCTCCTCCTCCTCCTCCTCCTCCTCTTGTTCAGGATCTCAACTTCGCTTTCCTTCCCTCCTGTGCGCTCCCATTTCAACCTTGTATCCTTCCCTCTTCCTGGTCCCTCCTCCTGCACCCTCCCTCCCAGCGTGTGATTACGTATTCTTGCCGGTCCCATCTTAACCTCGCCCTCCTTCCCTCCTCCTGCGCTCTCACATCCTAACCTCGCCCTCCTTCCCTCCTCCT
>NW_014588584.1:0-588 GCF_000485595.1 Priapulus caudatus | reverse complement strand
ACACACACGCACGCGCACACGCACGCACACACACGCACGCGCACACGCACGCGCACACACACGCACGCATGCACGCACACACGCACGCATGCACGCACGCACGCACGCACACACACACGCACGCACACACACAAACACATATTACGATGCATATCTTTAACACTAGATTGAGAAATAGAGACGGTACCAAACCACCAAACCACCAAGCCACCAAGCCACCAAACCACCAAGCCACCAAGCCACCAAACCACCAAGCCATCAAACCATCAAACCACTAAGCCACCAAGCCTCCAAACCACCAAACCACTAAGCCACCAAACCACCAAACCACCAAACCACCAATCCACCAAGCCACCAAACCACCAAGCCATCAAACCACTAAGCCACCAAGCCACCAAGCCACAAAACCACCAAACCACTAAGCCACCAAACCACCAAACCACCAAACCACCAAGCCACCAAGCCACCAAACCACCAAGCCATCAAACCATCAAACCACTAAGCCACCAAGCCACCAAACCACCAAACCACTAAGCCACCAAACCACCAAACCACCAAACCACCAAGCCACCAAGCCACCAAACCACC
>NW_014588583.1:1501-2177 GCF_000485595.1 Priapulus caudatus | reverse complement strand
GCACGCACACACACACACACACACACACATAGGCACACACATACACACACACACACACACACACACATAGGCACACACATACACACACACACACACACACATACACAGTCGATTTATTTTGCTTTCTATTCGGTAAACTCTCTCAGTTTGCTCATCATTTCTGCGCCATTTCTCTCGAGATTTCGCGCAAAATCCCAATGCGAGGCCATCGCACTGACTGCGCATGCGCGGGATGCGCATGAAGTCAAATGCCTGGATGATGACGTATTTGGGGGAGGGATGAAGAGGAGGGGAGGGAGATGAGGGGAGGGAGAGGGGAAGGCGGAGAGGAAGACGAGGGATGATGGGGGGAGGGAGGAAGGGGATGAGCGGGGAGAGGGAGAGAGGAAGACGAGGCATGATGGGGAGGAGGGGAAGGAGAGAGATTGTCGTGTTTATTTATTTATGAGTATTTATTCGTGATATCGATAACGATGCAAGCGTCAAACCAGCAGCGGCCGTTTTCACTAAAACTTTTATATAGACTGTCTGTCTGCATAGTTTAAGTTTATGTGACTATTTTGATTATATCAAAAGCTAACAAACACCTGGTGTTATTAGCTCTTGATTATATGTTCATGAGACGTTGCCAGGATTGAGGGAAGATAGTTGGCTGGATTTCAGGAGAAAAAGTGTG
>NW_014588583.1:0-244 GCF_000485595.1 Priapulus caudatus | reverse complement strand
CCTCCCTCCCTTCCCCTCCTCCTCACTCCCCTCCTCCTCTCGCCTTCCCGCAGTAAATTCCGCGCGTGAGTAACCGACCGTATACAGCCATCGAACGGCCGCGTGACGGCAAACAATAAACGTTAAACCTCGGATCTTTATTGCTGCTGCTGCTGCTGCTGCTGCTACTGCTGCTGCTGCTGCTGCTGCTGCTGCTGCTGCTGCTGCTGCTGCTGCTGCTGCTGCTGCTGCTGCTGCTGCTGCT
>NW_014588582.1:1709-2178 GCF_000485595.1 Priapulus caudatus | reverse complement strand
TATATAGGTAGTGTATATATATATATATATATATATAGGCCTATATATATATATACACACAAATATATAAATATATATCCGTCAGTATATATATATATGCTGGTACACATGTACGCGGGGCCGGCCGCTGGCATGCATGTATACGTGCGTACACGTACCCTCTCTCTAGATCTGCTGCTGGCTCTTCTCTCGGCGGCCTGTCTCTAGCGCGAGAAGTCAAGTGGACACCGCGGAAAGCCAAAACATCTGCGTGTACATCCTCCCCCCTCCCCCCTCCCCCTCCCCCTCCCCCCTCTCCTCTGTATATTTCACACGCACATACACCGCACGCACGCTGTGCTGCCGGTGGATGCGGTTTATGCGCTCTGGCTGCTGTGGCGGTGCTGCTAGGATCATGGCACAGTAACGAATCTATGCCGGCTCGAGAGAGAGAGAGAGAGAGAGAGAGAGAGAGAGAGAGAGAGAAGGT
>NW_014588582.1:0-320 GCF_000485595.1 Priapulus caudatus | reverse complement strand
TCTCTCTCTCTCTCTCTCTCTCTCTCTCTCTCTCTCTTTCTCTCTCTCCCCCTCCTCTCTCTCTCTATGTCTTCTTCTCTCCCGCTCCTCATTTCTTTCTCTATCGCTCTTTCCCTCTTTTCTTCTCTCTCTCTGTCTACCTTTCTAACCGTCTCCTCCCCCCTCTCCTTCTCTGTCTCTCCTCCGCCTTACACCATCTGTCCTTCCCTTCTGTCTCGCCTATCTCCCTCTGTCTCTCATGCCTCTCTCTCTCTCCTCCTTATGTCTCTACCCTCTTTCCCACCGTCTCTCCTTGTCTCCCCCTCCCTCTCTCTCTCTCC
>NW_014588581.1:1544-2178 GCF_000485595.1 Priapulus caudatus | reverse complement strand
ACGCTCTCCTTCTTTATACGCTCTTGATAATATATATAAATATAATAATATATATAAATATAATAATATATATAAATATAATAATATATATAAATATAATTATAATAATATATATATAATATATAATGTCATATGAGGCCATGTAACACATAATATATATATATCTATATATCTATATCTATATATATATATATACGTGTATAAAATATCTATATGCATAATATCATAATGCTTTGTAAAACCTTTGCAGGGAGATTCCCAGCGGGGCCACGGTCAACGTAACGATGACGACCGACGGTTGCCGCGACGACCCCGCTCACCAGGTGGCGCTGCTAGAGCACGTTGTCGCCACAGTGAGCGTTGACGCGAGTCGTCGCGGTGCGCTCGCCGTCACGCTCACCTCTCCCGCCGGCATGCCGTCACGCTTGCTCACGCCGCGCCCCCTCGATGCCAGCTTTATGGGGCTGCGTGATTGGCCGCTCGCGAGCGTGCAGTTCTGGGGAGAGGGCGCTGCTGGGGAGTGGACGTTGTCCGTGCGGAATCAAGCAGACGAGGCTGGGAACGCTGACCCCACAGCTGCCACCCTCCTCGGCTGGAGCCTGGTGCTGTATGGGACTGATGAGGGAGAAGAGCG
>NW_014588581.1:0-328 GCF_000485595.1 Priapulus caudatus | reverse complement strand
ATATGGAAACTGGTCACCCAAACCCTCTGGATCCGCCCCTGTCATGTATTAAACTACCTATGTGCCAATTTTCATACTTTTGTCAAGAAGTGCACAATTATATTCCTTAGTTCCTGTATATCCTCGGGTTGTGGTGGAGCGAGGGCGGACGCCTCGTTTGCGCGCCACTCGACAACGTTCCATTGCTTCGCCTATATTCCTGTTGCCTGTGTATCTCTCGCTTTCTCTTTCTCTTTTTCTCGCTCTTTCTCTTTCTCTTTTTCTCGCTCTTTTCTCTCTCTCTCTCTCTCTCTCTCTCTCTCTCTCTCTCTCTCTCTCTCTCTCTCTC
>NW_014588580.1:1489-2178 GCF_000485595.1 Priapulus caudatus | reverse complement strand
CCCTCCCCTCCCCCCACGGACAGGTCGCGTGCCGACACCGTGCACATATAAGACACGGCATATCGTCACGTCTTCACACTAGTTGCTTAAGACTTGCGTGGCAGTGCAGCGCGAGGCTCCACAGGGACAGCACACAAGGTAAGTCGACCGCACAGCTTGATTTATATGATAAGGTAAGATCTTGGAGTAATCATTCTGATGATATCCTTCTGATTCTGATCATTGTAATGATAAGACTCCAAAGTAATGATAATAGTCGTCACGTTTACTCCAAGGTAAGATTAACTACACATGTGACATACTCAGGCAAGGCACTACTCGTACCTACACTGCGTTGGCACCCGTTGTTTTATTTTATTTTATTTTATTTGTTTTATTTTATTACACCGTTAGCACATGAGCTACTGCTAGAATAGATGATGGGCCATTTAATGAAGAGTATATAAAATATAAGGCGGGATAATATGTAATAAGAAGCCCACATAATATCGCCATATATAACACGCTAGAGAGCGCGGTAAAGCGTAGTACAAGCGTACTTTTTACAAGCTTAGTATAGGTATAGTTTAGTTTGATTGTTATTTTTGTTTGCTTGTGTAGTGCTTATCTATGTAGTATAGATCTATATCTATCTGTCTATCTATTTCTCGCTCGCTCTCTCCATATATATATATATATATATATATATA
>NW_014588580.1:0-570 GCF_000485595.1 Priapulus caudatus | reverse complement strand
CTCTTACTATGAACCTAACTCTACACTTGATATCTATAGCTTACTATAGCTCCCCTCTGCTTTACTAGAAACCTAACTATACACTTGCTATCTATAGCTTACTATAGCTCCCCTCTGCTTTACTAGGAACCTAACTCTACACTTGATATCTATAGCTTACTATAGCTCCTCTCTGCTTTACTAGATACCTAACTTACACTTGATATATATAGCTTACTATAGCTTCCCTCTGCTTTACTAGGAACCTAACTCTGCACTTGCTATCTATAGCTTACTATAGCTCCCCCCTGCTTTACTAGATACCTAACTTACACTTGATATATATAGCTTACTATAGCTCCCCTCTGCTTTACTAGGAACCTAACTCTACACTTGCTATCTATAGGCTTACTATAGCTCCTCTCTGCTTTACTAGGAACCTAACTTACACTTGATATCTATAGCTTACTATAGCTCCCCTCTGCTTTACTAGGAACCTAACTCTACACTTGCTATCTATAGCTTACTATAGCTCCCCTCTGCTTTACTAGATACCTAACTTACACTTGATATCTATAGCTTACTATAGCT
>NW_014588579.1:1110-2179 GCF_000485595.1 Priapulus caudatus | reverse complement strand
AGTAAGTAGTAGTAGTAGTAGTGTGTGTGTGTGTGTGTGTGTGTGTGTGTGTGTGTGTGTGTGTGTGTGTGTGTGTGTGTGTGTGTGTGTGTGTAAGAGAGAGAGAGAGAGAGAGAGATCTCCAGCTAGAAAAAGGGGAAAAAAGGAACGGCAAGAAGAACTGGATGAAGAAGGGAAAGAGGGAAAGTGTCAGAGAGCGAGATAGAGAGACATAGAAAGAGAGAATGGGTAGAAAGCGACAAGGGAGAAGGAGGGAGGAAATAGAGATCTGATCGTAAACTCATATTCTTCACCACACGTCTCAAGTCATTAAGTAGACCACGTCATGTATGTGGAAAATAAATGCTCATGGACGCTTATCGATGGTGGAATACTCAACAGATGACGTATAGCCTAGCGCCCTCAAAGAACGCTATGACGTGTAGAAAATGGCATTTCACAAAGCCGGGCCCAGGTTCGATCCGTACTGTACACCCTGTTCGATTTTACATTTGTGCGTTCCAGTGAAATAATGACGTTCTTAGCAACGCTGTATAGCCTGTTATTTCTTTCTTTCGTGGCAACTTTCCTTCGAACAGTAATGCTGTTTACCTTATACTGGCCTCGCAACGCCAATCGTGAGTTATTTCACGCACACATATAGTTTTCTCTCCTTGGTGCGAACGGGCTGATTGTAATGCAAACGAACCCGGCGGCCAAATCAGGAAATGCACTGGCGCTGGAAACTCAATTTTCCTGCCTGAGCATGACAGCATCTTAATTTGTCAAGCGCGCGCGATCGACCTGCCCTCTGTACGGATGTTATGATGCTCTTCTTACGTGGGACAGCGATCGTCTGTATTAACGAACCTCGATCGGCTCTTATATGTCATTTCACTTTACACTGTGGGGTCGTGCAATAGCTTCATCATGGCTGCTGTACGGAGTCATGCTTGTATCTTCACGGTGAAGGTTCCATACGTACACAGATATCTTTGTATAGCGTCATGGTGACCACGATACATATACGTGCCAGACATGCTGCATATGCTATATATATATATATATATATATATATATATATATATTA
>NW_014588578.1:0-2179 GCF_000485595.1 Priapulus caudatus | reverse complement strand
CACACGTAAAATCTATCCCGTGCTGTATAACAGACTGTGTAACGTGAGCATGATACTGTAACACACGTAACATATGTCCGCTACAATAACAGACCATATATGACATATGTTTAATTTTTGTGATTTACGCCCTAGCTACGTTATTAAAAATAATATCGACCCAGAGTAAACCGAGAATTATCTGTACAGATCACACAGTGGTACGCAAAAACTACAGATTGTTCCGTGGATATTTCTCGTTTTCTCCATCTTATTCGATACGATAATAGACCTTGACTACAGATCTTCATCTTTATACTGTAGTAATATAAAGGTGTGCTGTGACTTGCTTTGAACGTGTCTCTCTGACACGCCCGCGGGAATCTGATAATATATATATAGATACTATTAAATAATTATACATAGTATATATATATATGATAGTATACCTGGACAAACGATAAAGGTGCCGGTCGTTGTATGAGCCGTCAGTTGCGTCCGAAGTTGTGATCCGTCGGTATACCTGAAAAGCGAATAAGTACACTCGACCGAAGATAGTCTACACGATTACCTTCCTAGCTAATCAATAGTGCACCACACGCAACGTACCACACCACACCTGCTCTTTCTCCTGTCTCTCCTCGGCTCTCTCGTCTCTATCTCTCTCTCTCTTCCTCTCTCCATCTCTCTCCTCTGGCTCTCATCTATCTCTATCTCTTTCTCTCTCTCTCTCTTCTCTTCTCTCTCTCTCTCTCTCTTCTCTCTCTCTTCTCTCTCTCTTAATCTCTTTCCTCTCTCTCTTTTGAAGCATGGACTGTGCTACTGTAGTGCTCCCTCTCCATCCATGTGTTATAACACTGGGCGCTATATTACACATCAGCCTGATATCAGAACCGATGCTGCATGCATGATATAGTGTATAGATATAATTCAATATACACGTCTGGGTTATAATCTCATTCCCTAACATACGCTTTATAGTATACAGCGTAGATAGAAGCGTGTAGAGATCATCACACTTACGCTCGGATCCGCCTGTAGGGCCGCAACGAGCAAGTCGTGGTTTTTGGAGTCATACAACACGCGATAGTAACCGCCAGCCTCAGGGTTAACTATCAGCCATTCTCCAGCGGCTGGCATGCTCTCTGTCAGAGTCACTTCAAACGAACAGTTTGGTGTCAGGCGACATTGCTTACATAACAAATGATTATTATTTGTAATAATATAAAGTAATATAAGTATTACTAATTATACATATAATTAGCCGTAAGCACGTGTGAATGCAGGCGCCACGCTGCATGCTCATTCGCTGTAACTAATACAACTAAATAATAAAACTAAAACTGTAAATAAAGTATAGTTTTGTACATACACTACGGAAGACATATACTTAAATATCTCCTTATTTAACTATTCAACGTGTGAAGGTTACGTAAGTAATTATAATTAATACATATTAATTACTACGTAAGGTCGAGTTGAGTTCATTAATTAAATGACAATGAAACCTGCTAAAATGCAAATTGTAATATAACGATTTTTATAATCGTCCTCTGACAATATAAATAAAACATAATAACAATAATAATAATAATTATTATTATTATTATTATTATTGTTATTATTAGTATTATTATTATTAAAGAGTATTATCATAACAATGGCGGTGCGTCACAAACTAATCACTTACATTCTTCTTCGTACATCCATTCCAGGTGAAATGGTTCTTTCGCTGGTTCCGCTTCAGATACGTATGTCACTGGTACCGTGTATGTGTAGCTGCAGAATGCAAACATCTCACGTATATAACTATATATAATATATACACTATCATATCACGTCATACATCATACTGCGATATTGCCTGTCGGGAACATTCTATAGTCGTTCTGATGCGGGATAACTACACGTCAGCTATCTCGATCTCTTATAGAGATAGGATCAAATGGATAGATGGCCGCGTGGCATGGATGATGGATAAGGGATGGCGACAGTGACATGGGCGGATGGATATGGATGGCATGGATGGATGGGATGGATGGATGGTCCGATGGATGGAGCGAATGGATGGTTATGGCATGGATGGATGGCATGCGCAATGGATGGATGGTATGGGAATGGTATGAGATGGATGGAAGTAGCGATGGATCGGCCATGGATGGATTGGATGGACTGCATGGCATGGATGGGAGCCCTGAGA
>NW_014588576.1:1827-2179 GCF_000485595.1 Priapulus caudatus | reverse complement strand
ACACGCACACGCACACACACCCACGCACGCACGCACGCACGCACGCACGCACGCACGCACGCACACACACACACACACACACACACACACACACACACACACACACACGATTCGATCATGTCATACAAATATTTACCCGCCTAACCGTTAGGCGCTTCGTTGTCGGCCGAAACAGACGGCTTGGACAAACAGCAAAGCACAAAGCCGACACTCTAACCTGCCTCCTCGTCCCTGTGTGCACGTCGTCAGGGGGGGGGGGGAGCACGGTCGAACTCTTACTTGGTCTTTCCTTTGATGTGAGAGAAGATGAAGGGGGGGGAGAGAGAGAGGAGGGGAGAGAAGAGAAAGAAGG
>NW_014588576.1:0-540 GCF_000485595.1 Priapulus caudatus | reverse complement strand
ATATATATATATATATATATATATATATATATATATATATATATGTATTAGCAGAGTAGCTGGACGTATTTCCGGTAAGGGCCGGAAATAAAATAGTTAAATAATTCATAGACTGGTTTATATCATACCATACCCCTAGGCTGTAAAGCGTTTAGAAAAGCTCGAACCCTTCAGTACATCAACCCCGGCGGCAACGCCAACCTCTGACTCATCATAAACACGATAACAACCGCATTAGCAACATAGAAAACATGCCATTTGAAGTATCCGCCATCCCGACGGAATATAGACGGGAAACGATGACGTCATCCCTATAGACAGGGAGTACGATGACGTCATCCATACGGACAGGGAGTACGATGACGTCATCCATACGGACAGTGAGTACGATGACGTAATCCATACGGACAGTGAGTACGATGACGTCATCCACACGGACAGGGAGTACGATGACATCATCCATACGGACGGGAGTACGATGACGTCATCCATATAAACAGGGAGTACGATGACGTCATCCATATAGACAGGGAGTACGAT
>NW_014588575.1:1799-2179 GCF_000485595.1 Priapulus caudatus | reverse complement strand
TTATTATTCACTCCTGAGTCCTGCCTGCTGCTATCATACAGCTTATATACTTCTTAGTTGATACATAGATACTTCGACCCCTTCACTAATTAATATTACCAGCTAGCAGCCTGCATCGTTGCCATGGTTTTCGTGGCCGGCATTCGCTAACGACGGATTTCAGTTTAGCGCATGCATGCATCTGCATGCAATATGTATAATTCAACCGCTCATCGTGATTGTTAGGTACAAGTCGTGATTGGGGTACAAGTTGTCCCTGTCTCGCCATTTTCCGATACGTACAGGAGGAGTAAACTGGTTCCCAGGTCTGACAAGTTTAGCCGTGTACAGATACATCGTTGTGCGTTGTTATAGCTAGCCAATAGACGATAGACTGACCG
>NW_014588575.1:0-622 GCF_000485595.1 Priapulus caudatus | reverse complement strand
GAGAGAGAGCGAGATAGAGAGAAGGAATAGATATATATATATATATATATATATAGATAGAGATAGAGAGCGAGCGAGAGAGAAGCTCTGCATGTATAGCTATAGAGACCTTCGTACTCGATGGTCTGTGTCTGACTGCCTATTATAGACTCGGTTCACAACCTAACACCGCGCTATAATAATGCGCCATTGCTGTTCACAGAGAGATTATCATATTTTAATATAATATCGAATTGACGCAGTTCACCAGAGGTGCATTAGGCATTGCTAAAGGGCATAGTGTGCATGGTCTCACTTGTACTAGAGCACGATGAAACGCGGAGGAAAAACTATCATATCATTATAATAACATTATTATGTCACTGGGAATATGCCACGATGATTTCACTGCGAGCGAACGTTGTCGACGTGCGTCGAACGACTGCAGTTAAAATCATCACGTAATAAACATCACATGCACACGTTATCACGGCTCAATTATCGCACGTTAATAGTTCTGCACGGGCGCTATACGGGCATTCTACATAAGCTTCTAACCACCAGGGGCATGTGAATAATGACAAATATGATATTATGATATCAAATATTATGATAAATAAATATATATATATATATATATATA
>NW_014588574.1:0-2180 GCF_000485595.1 Priapulus caudatus | reverse complement strand
TATATATATATATATATATATATATATATATATCGCGCGCGCGCACACACATTCTCTCTGTCGAATTGTCTTCATGCGTGTAGGCCTACTGTTATCATTCATGTAATTTTTTTCTATTTCTAGCTCACGGCGTTGAGGCATTAGAGTAGTTCCCCTTAACACCAAATCATATGTGTTCACTGATTTAAATGAATAATTTCTAACGAAATCATATATATTTAATACATTATATTTAATGTGCGACACTAGCGCCGACCAACGGTACACACCATTTCATTCGGCGTTGCGGGGGAAGCCAAAAGCCGCGAAGCCATTATATGCGTCTCAGAAATGATAAAGTTAGGAATTTGGATACCAATTCTTATGATGTTAAACGTCGCGGGAGTCTGTTGTCCCTGTTTTTAATGTAAATATTTGACGTGATGAGCTTTGCCACGTTGTAAAGAAGTTAAGGACACTGAGCAGTTGTAATGATTGAAGTCGGTCATTGTAATTCTTCGTAGCAAATTACTTGAGTGTGCTCTCTACTTTAAAAAAAATAATGTCAACAAAATACTACATATTTCGTTTGTCGTCACACAATATTTTTAATATAAAATTCCAGCGCTGGCCAACGACATAGAAATATATATAGTATTTTATTTTGAGCTGCGAGGAATTGATATGTCGTGAGGGCGCAGCGTGGTACCGACTAGTCTAATATTTAATTATTTGAGGTTCGTTCATGATATCTATGTAATCTATGTATGTATTGTATGTATGTATTCTTCCCTATGGCGGCCAAAACCGCCCAAGCGTTCTGGATTCAATTCTTTCACCAGGAGCCATCGTCTTATACCCGGAGTGTTCCTAGACGAAAAACCTGTCAAACCGTCAAATCACGAAAAATCGTGAAAAACCCGTCATCTCGTTACACTTAGTTACAGTTGCTGCCCACACAGTAAAATCGTATTGACTATTTCTTTGCATATCGCTTCATCCATGCTTGTTTTTGTTGAAACGCGATAACCAGTACTAAAGCAGAGCACAGCCAGATACCAGCTCAGAGGTTTTACCGACTTGCAGTGTTTGATTAAAGATGGCTTTCAAATGGAAGTGCAACTCATCGTACCATTGCTGTTACCGTGCCGTACATGCCGTACTGGGCCAGCCAACAGTTTCGAGACCCAGGAATCTTTACTATTTCACCACTGAGGTAAATAACACAAAAAAACATTGTTTTATCAGAGGTTTTTCAAATGAATAACTGCAACCCATTCGTACATGCTGTTATATATAATATCTTTTTTCTCATTACGCTCATTTACTATTTATGTTCCAGGGGTTTCTGTTTTGGGGTTTGTGCTGTCACGATAATGTCCATATCGTACCAGTTTTTTCCCATGCTAAATTTGTGAAATTAATTGCTATTTCTGTGCTAATGTTTTATTGTCGTTTTACCATTGCTTTCCTATTTTGTGTCCGTATCTTAGTTAGTTTATGAATTAGATTGCCGATTTTACCCAGCGCAGCGGTACCCGCAGCTAGTATCTATATAACGACATATGTTTCATTATAATATTGGTAATTTTGCCCCTTAAATGTAATATCGCTATTTAGGTATAATATATAATTTGCCCCTTTTGTGATTATAAGCCCTCGTGTCTTGTAACGTTGCAAAATGATATGGACAAATTACGCCCCAACTTTTTTTCGGTTTGCGTTGGCAGCACGGTCGCGGTCGGGTCATGGCACCGTTCAACTTTCGTAGCGTTGATGTGTAATTAATTTATAACAATTTAAATTAGGTATCTGGTAACAAATCGTCGTGCGGTATAGACGATTTGTATACAGTAGACAGTTGTTATTGCATGTAAAATCCTAGCAGTCTACTATCCTTTAATATTAGCAAGTGGTTCAATAGAATTATAATACTTAATTGACATTGATTAGATATTTTTTCAAGCTACAAGCCAACAGATAAAAGCATCTAGCAGATCTTTCTTGTTAACGTTAGCCATAGCTCACAATGTCAGGATCTTTGTGCCGGGAATGCTTGCTAAAAGCACGTCCTATTCAATTGATTTATATATGTTAAACTTTAGAGGCACAGACTGCGAATAGTTGACTGTTGTTGAAAATTTCTATTTCCAATGCTCCGCTATTTTATTTCATTCTATAGATCGTATCCTAGCCTCTAT
>NW_014588573.1:627-2180 GCF_000485595.1 Priapulus caudatus | reverse complement strand
CGGCGTCTGTTCCCCATTTAGTAGTGGCCAACTTCTTTATAATACTGTTTCTGGCACCCACTTTGACCTTTGTCTTGATGATGTGTTTCTTGTAAGTTAGAGAGCGGTCTAAAGTAACACCTAAGTAGACTGAGCTATAGGTATATGTTTCAGCCATTTTTCATACCATTTGACTTTCAGTTGGCGGTTCGCCTCCTTGTTCTTTAGATGGAAGGCACTTATTTGAGTTTTCCCGGGATTGTCTCGTAGATGGTTTGCTGTATAGTAGGTGGTTAGGCCTGCGAGAGCATCGGTGATGGACCGTTCGGCTTCGTCAAAGGACTGTTTTTGTGAAGCAATGCAGAGGTCATTTGCATAAAGGAAACTCTTGGTGTTTGTGTGTACTGGCTGGTCATTTGTGTATAGATTAAAGAGCAGAGGGGCCAGGACGCTTCCTTGTGTAAGGCAATTTTGCTGTCTACGCCATCTGCTGCGGTTACCATTGAGATCCACAAAAAACCACATGTTTGCCAACATGTCATGATTAGTTCTGCTAGTCTCACATCCTTTACTAGCTGGTATAGTTTTTTGGTTAGAATTCAATGGTTGACTGTGTCGTAGGCTGCGGAGAGGTCAACAAAAGCTGCTCCAGTAATTAACCCTTTCTCATACCCGTCTTTGATAAACTGGGTAAGGTTAAGGAGTTGGATTGTACGGGATTTTCTTGGTCTGAAACCTGCCTGCTCTGGGATGATGAGTTTATTCATGTAAGGGATCAAATGATTGAGAATGAGTCTTTCGAAGAGCTTGTATGTATGGCAGAGAAATGAGATGGGCCTATAGCTAGCTGGACTAGCTGACTCTTTACCAGGCGTTAGTATTGCAATGACTCTGGCTTTCCTCCACAGCTTTGGGATGTTGTTAGTCTGTGCAGAGGCAGCTGTTAAACATATCAAGCAGCCATTGAAGAGCAGCGGGCCGAGGTGCTTGATCTGCTCACACAAAATATCGTCAAGTCCGGCCGGCCGGCAGCTTTATTATTTTTCATCAATTTGATACGATTAGTCAGTTCGCTCATATTGAAAGGTATTCTGAAGTCTTGGGTCTATTGTGTAGTACATTGAGCCTTTGGTAGTTTGGCCCTACTGGGATGATGATTATGGTGTCCCTGGCTGTTCACAAGGAGTTGATGAAGCAGTCACTTCTGGTATTGGTTGTACTTTAGAAAGGTCGTTTCCTAGCATTCGAATAGTCTTCCACGCTTTTCTACTATTATGGGTCATGCTTGTGGACTGGATGAGTTTCTGCCATTTCCTCCGTCTGCCTTCTGCTATGGCTTCAGTCTCTTGCCAGAGTCAAGCGTGTGGTCACCGAATGGATCATTCTGAAAACAGTTTACATAGTCCTCAAAAAGTGCTTCGGAGTCACCAGTCAGACCTGGGATGTAACTTGTGCGGCATCCTCGAGGTATGTTGTTCCTGGATAATTTCTTGATCATTTTTACGAAAGTGTCATAGTTAGTAGGTGGAGCAAGCAGGTGCCGGACTGCATCATCAAGTTCTTTAGCAAATTTG
>NW_014588573.1:0-225 GCF_000485595.1 Priapulus caudatus | reverse complement strand
GCAAAGCAGCAGCAGCAGGAAATACTGGTCCCTGCTGTAGCGCACCCCTGCAGCAGCAAAGCAGCAGCAGCAGCACGAAATACTGGCCCCTGCTCCAGCGCGCCCCTGCAGCAACAAATAAACGGCCCCTGCCGCAACAGGATTCAAGTCAAAACAGGATTCAGCTGGCACTGACTTACTTCTCTGTAACTAAAGATACAGTCGATAAATGAATAAATAAATAAA
>NW_014588572.1:1069-2180 GCF_000485595.1 Priapulus caudatus | reverse complement strand
TCTCTCTCTCTCTCTCTCTCTCTCTCTCTCTCTCTCTCTCTCTCCTTCTCCGCTCTCTCTCTCTCTCGCGCGCTCTATCTGTCTCTCTCTCTCTATTTCTCTCTCTCTCTCTCTCCCTCTCTCTCCTGCGCTCTCTCTATCTCTCGCTCTCACGTGTGGCGACGAAGAAGCAGCGAAGGGATGCGATGCATCAAATCTAACGATTAATGAAAATCTGAAGTTGAGCAAGAGAGGGATGAGAGAAGAACGGGAGAGAGGGCGAAGGAAGAGAAGAAGAGGGAGAGGTAGAGAAGGATGGAAAGTGAAAGCGAAAGCGAGACAGGGATAAAGAGAGAGAGAGAAAGAGAGAGCGAGATAGAGCAAGAGAAAAAAAGCGCAAGAGAGAGATGGGGAGAGAGAGAGGAGCGAGAGAACTTAAGAAAGACACTTGGCTGAGAAAACAATGTCGTACGGGCAAGTGTCAATGAAACGCAATGAAACACAACCGTACGTGTAACCGCAATACTCAGAATACTGCTGCTACACACACGCTGAAAAACAGCGTGCAACAAACAGGTAACCCACCGCTAGAATGCATCCGTTGCAATAATATCATAAACCACAGCGAAAACACATCCGTGCAAGAGTATCGTAATGCATCCGTGCAATATTATCCTAACCCACCGCTAGAATGCATCCGTTGCAATAATATCGCAACCCACCGCTAGAATGCATCCGTGCAAGGATATCGTAACCCAACGCGAGGTACCGCACCAAGGGTGCGCGGTATGTAAGTATGTATGTGTATTTATTTATTTATTTGTGTATTTATTGATGTAATGCTTCGAGGCAAGTGCGGTCGATGGTTCCGCTGACGTCACGCGTCACGTGTCACGCGTCACGTGTCATCCAGGTCACGGTTACACAGAAAGGATAACTCTGACGACGTAAGCAGCTGCGGTGACGTCACCCCTCGAGTGACGTCAGTGGACGAAGACACCAGCTTGCATATCTCCGGCACACGGGGCGGCAGACACGGGAGCAGACATTGTGTATATGTACGAAGGACATCATAGAAATCATGCGTGCGTGCGTTCGTCAGCGTGTGTGTGTGTGTGTGTGTGTGTGTGTG
>NW_014588572.1:0-1059 GCF_000485595.1 Priapulus caudatus | reverse complement strand
GAGAGAGAGAGAGAGAGAGAGAGAGAGAGAGAGAGAGAGAGAGAGAGAGAGAGAGAGAGAGAGAGAGAAAGGGAGAGAGAGACAGAGGAGAGAGATAAACATTCAGAGCGTTGGAAAGAGAGAAAGAGCGAAAGAAATAAGGAAACAAAGACAGAAAGAAAAAAGAGAGAGAAATACAAAGAGAATGCCAGCGTATATACCATATCTTCACAAGCCATTCAGCGTCAAGCCATCGAAATTCAGACATTGCCTAGCAGCCATTGAAGATATAAACCCGTGAAGCAAAGCAAACGCTATCAAGACAATCGCAGCAATCAAAACAACGAAACCGTAACGGACACGACAGCATTATCAGAAGCCTCTTGCAACATTACAAGAATAAACACAAGACTGCTGCGATGATAGTCATTAGAACAAAACCCAAACCTTTCACTAATGTATTATTCGCGCCAACCCATTGACATAAAACTCAGAATAACTAACAACGAACGCTACATACACACAGTGGCTCGCAAGAAATTAAACTAAAGTCTATTGACACAGAGCTGCAGCTATAATAGCGTGAGAGTATTGACTTTGCATTGCGCAGCGTGGTACGTATAGCCACTGGACTATTGACGCTAGGAACACCGGGCGAACAACGATATGTGCGCATTGACACGGAGCCCGGATGCGAGCACCGCGCGCCGATATGGTCGACGTAAGTGCAGACGCGTGTGAGCCGACGACGACGACGACGACGACGACGACGACAATAGCTGTGCCGTGACACGTCGCGACAAGCACGTACGCACGTACGCACACACACGCGCGCACACACACACACACGCACGCAAGCACGCACGCACGCACGCACACACACGCGCGCACACACACACACACGCACGCAAGCACGCACGCACGCACGCACACACACACACACACACGCACGCACACACACACGCACGCACGCACGCACGACGCACGCACGCACACACACGCACACACACGCACGCACACACACACGCACGCACGCACGCACGACGCACGCACGCACACACACGCACACACACGCACGCA
>NW_014588571.1:0-433 GCF_000485595.1 Priapulus caudatus | reverse complement strand
TGTGTGTGTGTGTGTGTGTGTGTGTGTGTGTGTGTGTGTGTGTGCGCGCGCGTGTGTGTGTATGTGTGTGTGTGTGCTCGCGCTCGCGTGCGTGTGTGTGTGTCTCCGACTTGTGTGTCCGCGTGTGTTCGTCCGCCCGTGCGTGCGCGGACGTGTGTGCATGCGCGCACGTGTGTGTGTGTGTGTGCGCGCGTGCGCGTGTACACAACATAAGCAATTTCATCTCTGACAGCGCCTCGGCGACCCGGACCACGGAGTAGCCTGCCTGCCTGGCCAGCGTGAATAAATGCATCAGTAAGCAGGAGCGCACTCGGCAGAGGGAATAAATGCGCACGCTCGCTCTCTCGCTCTCTCGCTCGGTCAACAAGCGATTTACATGCTGATGCGTGTGTAAATGTGTGTGTGTGTGTGTGTGTGTGTGTGTGCGTGCGTT
>NW_014588570.1:0-2181 GCF_000485595.1 Priapulus caudatus | reverse complement strand
GACAATGCACTCCGTTCATGTCGAGGATTCAGGCTGGTGTCGGCGAACTTCGAGGCCATTTCACGTGCCACCTTAACCAGGCGGGCCCCTTATGGCCTCTCTCTCCTCCCTCAGCCCCATACGAATGAGCTTCGCATGAAGCCTGGTCGCATGATCTTTCAAGCAAGGATCTCAGGAAGTGCGACGCTTGGCAGCCAAAAGTCGCCCTGCAGATATTCCTGATCGGGCAGTACGGCCGTACGCTTCACCACCTTAGCGGCAAAGGGTTTTCGCCAAGTGAGGCTATCAAATGCCGACAGACTCAGCGTGCCAGATCGATTCTCTAATTTGCCGTCTCCTGCGCATTGGGCAGCAAAGGAAAACAGGCTAAAGAGGCAACTCAAATCACAGCAACGGTGAGACAAGTCGCAATCGTATCAGAGCTAGTGCAGTGCCTACTGCCACTAGGTGCTCCCATGTTGATGCACTTTACTGCGGCCGCGCGGGCGAGACAGAGACCCCAAGATGGGTTCGGCCTCCGGCGGTTATCACTAAGGTACATGGGGCCCGCAGTGTCAACGTTGCTGCTCTCGTGTCTCACCCAGGGACAGTGTGGCGCGCTAGAACATTGAAACAGCTTCGCCCTCCGTAATTTGCTCGGTTGAGATCGGACACGGATCCCGGAGAGACCCGGTTATCCAAGTTTCGGGCTATGGGCCGCTGGAAGCCCAGTCCCTATCCACCGAAATGGACAGGACGGTTACGCCTACCTTCGTGGAGACACAGCCCTCTCCTGATCTCCCGGCCGGGAACTTGCCTGCGTCAAGCAAACGTCAAGTGTGACGGCACACCGAGACCGAACGAAGCTGCGGCAATCCGCGCCTGTCGCAGTAGGTGACGTCCGAATACGGGTCAGATCATCCGAGACGTTCCAGTCGACACGCGGCGAAGGCGGACCGACTATAGGCTTATCTATAGGCTAATACGCCCTTTTCGCACTTAGCTCGTGGGCTGCCGAGGCTGGTCGGGGAGGTGGTAACATTATTGTATCATTTTTCCGGCATATTGAGGCCGCAATAGGTGCGTACTCCACGCTCATCCCCATTTCTACAGCGCATGCTATCCTCGCGCGTGGCACTGCTACCAGCGTGGGCACGGCTGGAGAAGTGGCTGGATCACTAAACGCCCTTTGTCTGAGTTTACATATTATACGTAGCTCTTACGACTTTACTTCTAGAAACTACAACGTGTGTGTATGTGTGTTACTGTGCATGTAGGCTGTGTGTCGTCTATTGTATGTGCTGTATGTCCAATTGTACGGTGTGTTATGTGCTGTTGTGTATGTGTGTATGTGCATGTTGTGTGTATGTGATGTGTTTGTATGTTGCATGTAGGTCGTGTGTGTGTGTGTGTGTGTGTGGTGTGTCTGTGTGATGTGTATGTATGTGTGGTATGTGCATGTAGGTGTGTGTGTGTATGTAATGTGTTGTATGTGCATGTATGCGTGTGTTGTGTGTGTGTAATAGGTTCACTGTGTGCGTATGTTGCATGTACGCGTGTATCCAATCGTTACTGTTCGCATGTAGGGTCTTGCTCGCGGTCGTTGTCGTTACTGTATGTATGTGCAATGTAAGGGTGTTCGTGTGTCACTGTGCATGTATCGCGTGTCGGTGTTGCGCACTGTTATGTGCTGTATTTCGTCTGCCTATCTCATGTCGTCTCTGTTGGTTTTTGTGTGTATGTATCATGTGTGTAGTGTGCATGTAGGTGTGGTCGCGTATGTATGTGTGATCTGTGGCACTCTCGCTAGGTGTATGCCTGTATGTGCATGGAGGTGTGTTTGTGTGTGTATGTGTGTATGTGCATGTAGGTGTGTGTGGTGTGTGTGTGCTGTGTTGTGTGTGTGTGTGTCGTGTGTGTGTGTATGTGCATTGGTAGTGTGTGTATGTATGTGCTGTATGTGCATGTAGGTGTGTGCGTGTGTGTATGTGCATGTAGGTGTGTGCGTGTGTGTATGTATGCGTGTATGTGCATGTAGGTGTATGTGTGTATGTGCATGTAGGTGTATGTGTGTATGTGCATGTAGGTGTATGCGTGTAGGTGTATGCGTGTATATGCATGTAGGTGTATGTGTGTATGTGCATGTAGGTGTATGCGTGTGTGTATGTATGCGTGTATATGCATGTAGGTGCATGTAGGTGT
>NW_014588569.1:1734-2181 GCF_000485595.1 Priapulus caudatus | reverse complement strand
GAGAGAGAGAGAGAGAGAGAGAGAGAGAGAGAGAGAGAGAGAGAGAGAGAGAGAGAGAGATGGTGGATGCGTGGGAAACACGCCAGAGGGGAAGACGCAGCCGACGGCTCGAGTCACGGCTGATTTCGTTAGAGCCGCGCAAAACGGCCGGACAAAACGACGGGGGGCAGATAAAGACATCGCCCGCAGGCGCAGCTACCGTATTGTTCAGCAGACGACGATTTATGATGACACAACCAGATCTGAGCGCGAGCGAGAGGGGAGGAGGGGAGAGAGAGCGAGAGCCAGAGGGGAGAGAGAAGGGGGGGGATATGGAAAGCGAAAACAATAAGTAGAGAGCGAGATAGATAGATGGATGGTTGGATGAATGAATTAAGAGATAATAGATAGATAGATAGATAGATAGCTAGATAGCTAGATAGATAGATAGCTAGATAGATAGATAGC
>NW_014588569.1:0-459 GCF_000485595.1 Priapulus caudatus | reverse complement strand
CTCCTGCTCCTCCTGCTCCTCATGCTCCTCCTCCACTTCCTCCTCCTTCTCCTCCTCATCCTCCTCCTCATCCTCTACCACCTCCTCCTCCTCCTCTTCCGCCTCCTCCTCCTCCTCCTCCTTCTCCATCTTCTCGTGCACCTCCTTCTCCTCGTCTTGTTTCTTATTGAGTTTTTTCATCCTGTGTTTAAAATAAACCCGCTTTATCCAGTCCTGCTTCCACTACCTCCAAACTATAAACCCTCCGTGTGCGCGTGTGCGTGCGCGAGCGCTTGTGCGTGCGTGTTCGCTTGCGTGTGCGTGCATGTATGTGCTATAAGTCATAGTATCATGTACACATTCCTTGCATTCTCCCGGGTGACCCTCCCATAATCTCTCCCCCATCTCCTCGACCCCCTCTTCCCTCTCTCGCTCTCTTGCTCTCTCTCTCTCTCTCTCTCTCTCTCTCTCTCTCTCTCT
>NW_014588568.1:0-2182 GCF_000485595.1 Priapulus caudatus | reverse complement strand
CTCTCTTTCTTTCTCTCTCTCTCCCTCTCTCTCTCGTTCTCTCTCCCTCTCGTTCTTTCTCTCTGCCTTTCTCTCTCTCACTTTATCACTCATCTTTCTTTCTCCCCCTCTCTCCCCCTCTATCTCCCTCTTTCTCTATCCCTATCTCTCTCTCTCTCTATCCCTCTATCTCTCTCTCTCATTCTCGCTCTCTCCTTCTCTTTCTCTCTCTCTCTCATTTTCTATCTCACGGTTTGCGCGCGAACATATGCCTTTAGGACAAGAACACATAAGTTGAATTCGAAATTGAATTCGAAATTGAAATTGAATTTCGCGTCAAATTGCGCATTACCATGGTGACTGATTACCATATGAGAATACTGTAAGTACTAACGGTGTGGAGCGGTGAGTCACACACACACACACACACACGCACGCACGCACACACACACACACGCACGCACGCACGCACGCACACACACACATACACACACACACACGTACGCTGTCATGGTGAGCCTGTACCCCTCCCCTCTCCCATGGCTGCCTCCTGCTTCCTCCCCTCTGCTACAGCGGCTCCTCATTTGTCTGTCGTCACGTAGGGTCTCCCCTAGCTGGCGGCTTCTCCTCTAGCCCCATCCTGCGTCCTACTCATTACTTAATTATTAATCAACAACGTAAGCAGCAGGCGCAGCACTACCCTCTGCTCAGCGTCACTCTCTCTCTCTCTCTCTTCTCTCTCGCGGTATTCTCTCTCTGCTCTGATGACTCGCTCGGACTCTCTCTATTCTCTCTCTCTCATCTCCTCTGCTCTCTTGTCTGCCTCTGCGCTCGTCCGCTCTCTCTCACTCACTTCTCTTTCTTTTCTTCTCTCGCTCTCTCTCTCTTCTCTCTTCTCTCACTCTCTCTTCTCTTCTCGTCTCTTCTCGCTCTCTCTCCTCTCTCTGTCTTAATCTTTCTCTCTCTCTATCTCTCTGCTCTCTTTTCTCTCCTCTCTCTCTTCTCTTTCTCTCCCCTCTTCGTCTCTCTCTCTCTCTCTCTCTCGTCTCTCTGTCGTCTCTCGTCTATATATATATATATTATATATTATTAGTATCACTTCTCGATTCGGCTCTCTCTCCTCGTTCTTCTCTCTCTCTCTCTCTCTCTCTCTCTCTCTCTGTCTCTCTCTCTCTCTCTGCTCTGCTCTTAATATATTATATATATATGATATTTATATATATTAAACAAAGCAGGTATTATAGAATAGCTCGCTATGTATGGTACTTTACTTCTTGTAATATATATATATATATCATATATATAATATATATATATTATATCACTTCACGTTTCGCGCTTTCTCCTTCTCCCCCTTGCTCTCCTTCGCTTCTCTCCCTATTCGCCTCTCTTTCTTCCCCTTATCTCCTCTCCCTCTTCACCCCCTCTTCTCTCTCTCTCCGCTTCTCCTTCTTATCTCTCTTTCTGCTGCCCCTCTTCTCTCTTCTCTACCCCTTTCTCCCTCTTTCCCCCTCTATCTCTCACTTCTCCCCTCTCTTCTTCTCGGCCCCGCTTCTCTCTCTCCCTCTCGCCCCCCTCTCGTCTCCCTCTCCTCCTCTCTCTCTCCCTCGTGGGTTTCCCCTCTCTCTGCCTCTCCCCCGTGCTCTCTCTCCTCTCTCGCCTCTCTCCCTCTCTCCCTAGTCTCTCTACCTCTGCTCTCTCTCCTTCTCCCTCTCTCTCTCTCTCTCCCCTCTCTACTCCCTCTCCCCTCTCTCTCTCCTCCCTGCTCCCCGTCTCTCTCCTTCTTTCCCTCTCTCTGTCTCCCTTCCTTCCGGCCTCTCTTCTCCCCTCCTCTCTCCCTCTCCCTCTCTCTCTCCCCCTCGCCCTTCTCTTTCTCTCCCTCCCCCTCTCTCTCTCTCTCTCGCTTCCCCCTCTCTCTCTATATATCGATCGGCTGGGATCATCTGACTCAATATTACTCTGTATCGCTGCCTTAATCCGAGCAAAGAGCCCCTCAACCTCAGCCATCAGTCAGCATGCAGGAGCAACAGCTAGTGAGGAGTGGAGGGAGAGGGAGAGGGAGCGTGGCGAGGGCGGGGAGGGGGAGGACACAGAGAGAGGGAGAGAGTGGGTGATAGAGAGAAAGAGAGAGGGGGAGTGAGGGAGAGTGAGGGGGAAAGAGAGAGGGGAGGGAGAGATAGATGGACAGATAGATGGATAGATA
>NW_014588567.1:1878-2182 GCF_000485595.1 Priapulus caudatus | reverse complement strand
AGAGAGAGAGAGAGAGAGAGAGAGAGAGAGAGAAAGAGGGAGAGAGGGAGAGAGAGGGAGAGATAAAGATAAAGAGAGAGAGGCGCAATTAGAAAGTGTTTGCCAACGGGCGCAGACGCCATCTTTAAAACTATGAACGTGAGGCGTCGTTAGCAACGTGTGTCGATATCAGTAGGCTGGATGCATCGCAGTTTCGCACTCAGCCGCCATACTAACCCTAACCCTGACCCTGACCCTGACCCTGACCCTGACCCTGACTCTGACCCTGACCCTAACCCCAACCCCCAACCTTAACTATGCTAGT
>NW_014588567.1:0-373 GCF_000485595.1 Priapulus caudatus | reverse complement strand
TACAGTGTATGCACTATGCACTATGCACTACAGTGTATGCACTATGCATTATGCACTACAGTGTATGCACCATGCACCGTGCACCATGCACCATGCACCATGCACCACGCACCATGCACCATGCACCATGCACCATGCACAATGCACGATATACTATGCACTATGCACTATGCACCATGCACCATGCACCACACACCATGCACCATGTACCATGCACCATGCACTATGCTCCATGCACAATGCACCATACACTATGCAGTATGCACTATGCACTATGCACTATGCATTATGCACTATGCACAATGCACCATACACTATGCAGTATGCACTATGCACTATGCACTATGCATTATGCACTATGCACTCTGCACTA
>NW_014588566.1:1831-2182 GCF_000485595.1 Priapulus caudatus | reverse complement strand
CAAAGAGAAAGAGAGTGGGAAGGAGAGAGAGAGAGAGAGAGAGAGAGAGAGAGAGAGAGAGAGAGAGAGAGAGAGAGAGAGAGAGAGAGAGAGAGAGGGGGAGAGGGAGGGAGAATGAGAGAGGAGCAGAGGGAGGGAGAGAGAAGGTAGGGTGAACTGAGGGTGAGAGAATGAGAGAGGAGCGAAGGGGATGGAGAGAGAGGGAGAGAGAGAGAGAGAGGAGGAGAGAGAGAGAGAGAGTAGGAAGGAGAGAGAGAGAGAGAGAGAGAGAGAGAGAGAGAGAGAGAGAGAGAGAGAGAGAGAGAGAGAGAGAGAGAGAGAGAGAGAGAGAGAGAGAGAGAGAGTAGAGAG
>NW_014588566.1:0-351 GCF_000485595.1 Priapulus caudatus | reverse complement strand
AGAGAGAGAGAGATTGAGAGATTGAGCACGAGAACAGCAGAAAGAGACAGAGAGAAAGCGAGAGAGGGAGAGGGCGAAACACAGAGAGAGAGAGGGATAGCTAGAGAGAGAGAGCGCGCGTGCGTGCGTGCGTGCGTGTGTGCGTGCGTGCGTGTGTACATGTGTTGGTTGACATCATCGTGTGAAGATTCGCATGTAAATTGCAGGCGAGTTGAGTGACGGGCGCGAAAATGCTGTCGCTTCTGTGAGAGTATAGAGAAAATATTGATGTTATTTTGGCAACACAATGGAGAGAGTGCTGTGTGTATATGTGTGCGTATACGCGTGCGTACACGCCCGTGTGCATGCGTG
>NW_014588565.1:0-2183 GCF_000485595.1 Priapulus caudatus | reverse complement strand
CATTACACCTCAGTTTTCACGTACTGATATTAACTTCCAGCGCATCTCTACCGTTGATACCTCTAACCCTTTCATCGCACGTGATATTCCAACACCAGACGAAAGCTTTATTGTTATTCGCTTTAAAGAACCTGAAAGATTTAATACGGATTTCTCATACCTACTAGACATGATCCCACACTCTTTTATGTCTCGCCGTAACACGATTGTTGTTCCTGGCGGAAAAATGGGATTTGCGATGGAATTAATTTTGACACCAATCATTCATCAAATGATTACAGCGTCAAAATAGTTACATATCCATTAAGCACGTAGCTCAACAAAAAGGGCCGGTATTTACCCACTGCTGTCCCACAGTTTGTGATAAATAGAAAAGCCTGATTCAAAGTTGTTACAATGTAAGTGCAAACTAAACGTTGTAATAACAGAGGATCAGGCTTTGTCACATAATAACACTGCTTTTCATCAGTTGCTAAAACCTTTATCGAGACATGAATTTGAAGGGTTAGCAAAAAACCATCATTCTGGACAAAAACTACGGGCAGCGAGCCGTTGGGATCAATTTATTGCCCTGTCGATGTCACAGCTTTCTGGTCGGCAAAGCTTGCGAGATATAGAGTCCAATGGTCAAGCGCAGCAACAAAAACTTTATCATTTGGGTGCAAAACCTGTCGCAAAAACAACGTTAGCACGCTTAAATGAAAATCAACCCAGCGAGCTTTATCAGTCTTTATTTTATAAACTCCTTGGACGCTTTACTATCCAACCTTCAAGCCATAAATTTCGTTTCAAGAACCCACTGTATTCACTCGATGCCAGCTTAATTGATCTATCCATTAATATATTCCCCTGGGCATTGTGCAACAAAGATAAAGCGGCAGTAAAACTCCATATTGGTTTAAATCATGCGGGTATGATTCCAGAGTTTGTGGCTTTATCTGATGGTAAAGAAAGCGATCAGATAGAGGGGAGAAAATTTAATTTCCCAAAAGGCAGCATGGTTGCTTTTGACAAAGGTTATGTTGATTACGGATGGTACAAGTCATTGACTAATAAAGGGGTGTTCTTTGTTACTCGCTTGAGACCTAACTCTGTGTATAAGGTAATAGAGCGTAAAAACGTTCAGGATCAACGAGGTGTTAGCAGTGATCAAATCATTCAGCTGAACAGTGCCCATGCGATTAAACGCAGTGCACCTCAGTTGAGGCGTGTCGGTTTTAAAGACAAAAAAACAGGCAAGCATTATGTGTTTCTAACGAATAATTTCAAGCTTGCGGCAACAACGATTGCGGCAATCTATAAAGATCGCTGGCAAGTCGAGTTATTCTTTAAAGCCATTAAACAAAACTTAAAGATAAAAACGTTTGTAGGTACATCTAAAAATGCGATTTTAACTCAGATATGGATAGCAATGATTACGTATTTGTTACTGTCTTATGCACGGCACAGTGCCAAACTGGGTTGGACAGTACAACGCATTATGCGAGTTATTCAGTTGAACTTATTTGAACGTAGAAGCTTAAAAGAGATACTTAATCCAGATCCGCCACGGCATAAAAAAAGCGAACCTCAAATGAGGTTCGCTTTATGATCACAAACTGTGGGACAGTAGTGGCACTAAGTGCGCCTTTTTATTTGGGAAACAAGCAAAAACTTATGCCGCATAGTTTTGCGATAGCGCATCATACACATCATTTTTAAATGTTTGGCTGCTGCCATTTAGCTCTTTCATGATATCGGCAAGATATTCATTGTCTTCCCGACCATTCCACATTTTTTTATACGTACCTTCTTTGTAACCGTTATCTTGTCTGAACATATTTAATACATTTTTACCCACATATATTTCATATAATTCATCAAATGGCATTTCAAGAATTTTCATGATACCGGCAATAAAAGAAAAATGCGCACCCTGATCCGTTAACGTTACTAATGCTAAACACTCAATCGTTTTACTTAAATCTTCTGCTTGCATTGAATTTTCAAAGTCTGTAACAATTGCTTCTGCTGTTTCATCCAGTGGCAAATTCTGCTCCAAACGAATACTTAAAGCGAAATGCACGATATCAACCACTTCTAATTTTACTTGCATCACATCTGGCTCTTGCTTCTTCCACCACTTCCAACCATAGTGCTCAAGCATTTCCGAGGCTTCCATCCAAATAGCTCGGTACCATTCA
>NW_014588564.1:1018-2184 GCF_000485595.1 Priapulus caudatus | reverse complement strand
GTCTCTCGTTCTTCTCTACGTACGCCCCCGTCTCTCGTTCTTCTCTACGTACGCCCCCGTCTCTCGTTCTTCTCTACGTACGCCCCCGTCTCTCGTTCTTCTCTACGTACGCCCCCCGTCTCTCGTTCTTCTCTACGTACGCCCCGTCTCTCGTTCTTCTCTACGTACGCCTTCCCGTCTCTAGTTCTTCTCTACGTACGCCCCGTCTCTAGTTCTTCTCTACGGATCGACTCGTGCGTCGTCGCAGGATTATCATGGGAGAGCTTCAATTCGCTCTCGCTTCCTGCTTTTGTTTAGCTGTGGGCACTGAAACTTGCCAATGCGTATAGCGACGAGCAGAAGTCGCTGGCGGATTGTGTCCGTGCGAGAGGCAGGTGAATCAGTGCGAACATGATATGTTAATGTGAATAGGCAGAGGAGTCGGATGCTGCTGGGGGATGGTGGGGGTAGTGGGGTGGTGGGGGTGACCACGGACAAAGCCACGCTGATTCCCCACCGTGGTTAAAGGTGGCATTAGTTGTAACATAACACCTCAGACCACGCAGCAGGCAGTGCGTGTAGTTATACATCCATATATATATAAATATATATATATATACGAGAGAGTAGGCGAGAGAGGGAGAGAAAACCATGCTGAGTGAGAAAAACACAACTATATATGTAAATTTATATAGAAAGGTGTCTAGTTTACTCATTGGGTTGCATGGGTATACATCTGTCCTCCATTATACAAACAAACAAACAAACAAACAAATAAATACATATATATATATATATAAGCATCTATATGTGTATATCACAGTATATGTGTGTAATATAAGATGCGTAGTCATGCGAGTTATAGACATATCTTGTATCGCATCTTCGCGCTTTGACTATTTCTTTACCGACGCCTGTACTGACTTCTCTTTCTGGTTCTTGCAGAAGAAGTGCTGGATACGGATCTCCTCACGTGCGGCATCTGCCAGAAGGAGTTCTCTCTCTCCGACATAGTCAAGTTCATCAGTCACAAGGTGCACACCTGCAACAAGGAGAATGTGCTCTACTACGAGCCGGACGACGACGCCCGGCCCGACGCCGACGCCGACAAGCACACTCCGTCCATCGCCGCCGCCGCCGCCAGCGTCCCCTCGCTGCGGCCGGGCATCAGCGCGCCGATCGTCGCC
>NW_014588564.1:0-426 GCF_000485595.1 Priapulus caudatus | reverse complement strand
ATGTGGAGGCAGGGGGTGACGGTGATTGAGAGAATGGCTTGAGTAGAGGAACATGTGGAGGCAGGGGGTGACGGTGATTGAGGGAATGGCTTGAGTAGAGTAACTTGTGGAGGGAGGGGGTGCCGGTGATTGAGGGACTGACTTCACTTGTTTCTTTCTCACATGCACCCGGGGCGTGACGGTCATTGTGGAAATGACCTTTTCTCTCGGAAAGGGCGAGACGGTGATTATTGCGAGAATAGTATATTCGTGTTTTAACCGGCGGGGGGGGGCATGGATGTGAAGTTAGTGGAGGGATTGCTTGGCTTCTGTGCTAGGAGATGCGTGGGAAGAGTGAGAGAGTGAGAGAGAGATGTGTCAGTGAAGGCCTGGGGCCCGTTGTCAGAACAATTAGTTTCACATTTACCTTAACATTAACTTTTTCTT
>NW_014588563.1:0-2184 GCF_000485595.1 Priapulus caudatus | reverse complement strand
CTGATAGCGCAACTAGCTAATACCACCGAACAAGCCACTATCTTTGCCGGTGTAAGCAATATTATTATGGCCGCCATTGGTGGCGTAATGGTGCCACGTTTCATGATGCCTCAAGTAATGCAGGACTTAAGCGTGCTGTCGCCCATGGCTTGGGGCTTGGACGGGTTTTTCGATATCCTTTTACGTAGTGGCTCAATCTACGATGTACTACCTGAAGCGGGAGCGTTGTTTGCCTTTGCTCTGGTTTTACTGACGTTATCAGTACTCATATCCAGCCGTCGTAAAGACCACCGAAGCTAACACTTATATTATGAATGGAACGCAAGATATGAATCTGGACACGCTTAAACAAGAGCTCAAACAGCTGATCGCAGACGAGTGCGATATAAGCGTAGCAGCCAATGAACTAGAAGATGACGAACGTCTGATTGGTAGCGACGGACGGATTGGATCTGGATTCCCTCGACGCCCTGGTCTACTCAATTGAAGTAAAAAACCGTTACGCGCAAACACATTGATAGCGGCAAGCGAAACACGCAATGGCATTAACCTCTTAAGCCACTTTGGCGAATTTATTCTGACGAGCCATAATGCAGATAGTCAGGTTGCCAAATTGGCGGGTATCGCGGTATTGTCTCCCACGTTGGGGAATGGCCAAGCAATCCAATTTAAGGAACTTAATAAAGGTAGAAGGAGCTGCTAGCTGTATCTCGCGCAGCTTCTGACAAGCTTTTGAAGAGTCATGACGGCTGCCGCTATTTAGTCGTCAACTGAACAACTCTTGCGAGCACCACAAAAATGCCGCCGCTCATTCAGAGTGGTTACTCGATAGCGCGTTGACAGAAGCACTCCACGGTATTGAACTTAATGACGAATGCTCAAAACGATTCCTCTTTATCGGATTCCTCCTGCTACGGCATGGTTGGGTGAAATCCTCTACCTGCCAAGCTCTCGCAATGAAGGAGACCGCCCATTCCTATTCCGCTTCGAGGCTCTTACGCCAGATTGGCAATCACTTACGCCGTAACGAATGGTTTGATGGAGCCGATTACGCCTACAACACAGCCTGCACGGCGCTGAGCGCGCAATGCGCTGCTTTAGCGGCCCTCATCGAAACGCCCATCAACAACGGCCTCCAAACAAGCTCTCGGTGATTGGCTTGGAAACCTTTAATCTTGACAACCTGGCCGCTTTCATCGTATGCAGTTATTGGCCTAGTGATGCTCAATGCGTCCGTTTCGATAAACGCCAGAGAAGGCCTGGTGAATTGGAGAGGGGTTGCGCCCCGTGTTGTTGTTAGCAAGCAGGCTGAACCGGAACAGTTCCGGCTCTGACGCTCTGTGTGGCGGCCAGCCATTGCGACGACTTATAGCATCTCCCGGCCTCTAATCCAGGATGGTTCGAATGATTGCGTCGATCATGGAAGACAGCTCTGGCTCAGTGCAACATTAACGCATCCGACATTAAAGCGATTAAAGCGCATGGTACCGCCAGCCCATTAAACGATGATGGTGAAGCCGCCGGTATGCGCCGCGTGTTTAACTCAGTGCCGCCTTTCTTTTCACTGAAATCTTACATCGGTCACACATTAGGCGGTTGCGGCGCAATCGAAACAGCCTTAGTTGCCGCCAGCCTGGCGCAGGGGGAAATCCCAGCCAGCGCGGGCTTCGAACAAGCTGACGAAACATTGGTAATCACGCCCCTGACACAACCGCAAAGCGCGAACAACGGCTATTACATGCTTAACTTCTTTGGCTTCGGTGGCAACAACTGCAGCCTTATTGCTCACGTTCAATAGGTCAAACACCAAGGTTTTTATGCTGGATGTCATTTCACTAGGCGATTACTACGGCGCCATTAATGAAACAGAAGAGCTGCCCGAGCTGCGCGCTGATGTGAACGCTATTTGCGGACAACGCTTTCGTCGTATTGATCGCTTTATCCAGCTCTGTCTATTAGGCTCAGCCCGCTGCGCATTTGACCACCAAATTGATAAGCATACGGGTCTGTATATTGGCTCTCGTTTTGCGGCGATTCGTAATACCATCGCGGTTCAGAATCAGATGTTTATCGACAAGCAGTTACCAAAACCTGCCAGCTTTATTAATACGTTAAGTAACTCCGCAGGCTATTACGTTGCTCGGAATTTAAACTTAACGGGGAAAAACCTGTTTATTTCCAGAG
>NW_014588562.1:1915-2185 GCF_000485595.1 Priapulus caudatus | reverse complement strand
GGTGATATATTATGAGTGATATATAGTTGTGATATATTATGAGTAAGGGGTGATATATTGTTGTGATATATAGTTGTGATATATTATGAGTGATATATAGTTGTGATATATTGTTAGTGATATATTATGAGTAAGGGGTGATATATAGTTGTGATATATTGTTGGTGATATATTATGAGTAAGGGGTGATATATAGTTGTGATATATTGTTGGTGATATATTATGAGTAAGGGGTGATATATTGTTGTGATATATTATGAGTAAGGGGTG
>NW_014588562.1:0-547 GCF_000485595.1 Priapulus caudatus | reverse complement strand
GGGTGATATAAACCCCTTACTCATAATATATCACCAACAATATATCACAACTATTGTTGGTGATATATTATGAGTAAGGGGTGATATATAGTTGTGATATATTGTTGTGATATATAGTTGTGATATATTAATATATCACCAACATGAGTGATACCAACAATATATCACAACTATATAATATATTATGAGTGATATATAGTTGTGATATATTGTTAGTGATATATTATGAGTGATATATAGTTGTGATATATTGTTAGTGATATATTATGAGGGGTGATATATAGTTGTGATATATTGTTGGTGATATATTATGAGTGAGGGGTGATATATAGTTGTGATATATTGTTAGTGATATATTATGAGTGATATATAGTTGTGATATATTGTTGGTGATATATTATGAATGATATATAGTTGTGATATATTGTTGGTGATATATTATGAATGATATATAGTTGTGATATATTGTTGGTGATATATTATGAGTGATATATTTGTTGGTGATATATTATGAGTAAGGGGTGATATATAGTTGTGATATATTGTT
>NW_014588561.1:1913-2185 GCF_000485595.1 Priapulus caudatus | reverse complement strand
ATATAGGGCCTCGTGGTGTGTGCCTGCACGTGTTGTCGACTCTCATGAAAAAGCTTTCACTAATTGTCAGCGAATCCGGTAATAATGAACTCCTGCCTACGTACGGTCCTCATAACGAACAGCTATACAGAGAAGGACAGAAAGACGGGGGAGAGCGATGAAGAGAAAGAAGGGGACGGGGAAGAAAGAGAGATAGAGAGGGAGAGAGAGAAAGAGCACGACCGCGAGAAAAAAAGAGATGGCGAATATATATATATATATATATATATATA
>NW_014588561.1:0-793 GCF_000485595.1 Priapulus caudatus | reverse complement strand
ACACACACACACACACACACACACACACACACACACACACACACACACACACACACACACACACACACACACACACACACACACACACACACACACACACACACACACACACAGGCAAGCATAGAATGCGGCGAGTGTCTGATGGTTTTATTGTGTGCGGGTTGATGTAAAAATAGCTCAGAATGAGAAGGTCGCGTCGCGGCAACGCTTCTGATCAGCTACACGGGGGACAGAGGGCGCGGGCGTGCGTGCGTGCGTGTGTGCGTGCGTGTATGTGTGTGTGTGAATGGGCGCGTGCGTGCGCGCGTGCGTGTATGTGTGGTGTGTGAGCGTGTGTGGGTGTGTGGGTGCGCGCGTGCATGCGCGCGTGCGTGTGTGTGGGTGGTGTGTGTGCGTGTGTGCGTGTGTATGTATGTGTGTGCGTGCATGTGTGTGCGTGCGTGCGTGTATGTGTGTGTGTGTGCGTGCGCGCGCTAGTGTTTGTAGCGTCCTCGTGTATTTTAACGAGAACACTAACGACGCGCCCCCTGCGGCATCACGTGCAGTCGCTATGTCACGCCTGCACGAAGCCGGATCATATAGAGACAAGCTTACGCATTATCACTCCGCTGGGGGGTTAGGGATCTACATGGCACATGTTATAGCTGGTGATGTATTCAGAGCGAGCGAGAACGAGAGAGAGAGGGGAGGGTGAGAGGGGATAGGAGTAGACATGGAGAGAATGATACAGTGCGTGCGTGCGTGCGTGCGTGCGTACGTGCGTGTGTGCGTGCGTGCGTGCGTGTATGTGTGG
>NW_014588560.1:1749-2186 GCF_000485595.1 Priapulus caudatus | reverse complement strand
GCGGTCTCTCCCCGTACAGGTACGCCTCTCCCGCGGTCTCTCCCCGTGCAGGTACGCCTCTCCCGCGGTCTCTCCCATGCAGGTACGCCTCTCCCGCGGTCTCTCCCCGTGTCTCATCAGCACACCCATGCAGGTACGCCTCTCCCGCGGTCTCTCCCATGCAGGTACGCCTCTCCCGCGGCCTCTCCCCATGCAGGTACGCCTCTCCCGCGGGCTCTCCCATGTAGGTACGCCTCTCCCGCAGTCTCTCCCATGCAGGTACGACTCTCCCGTAGTCACTCCCCGTGTCTCATCAGCACACCCATGCAGGTACGCCTCTCCCACGGTCTCACCCATGCAGGTACACCTCTCCCGCGGCCTCTCCCCATGCAGGTACGCCTCTCCCGCGGGCTCTCCCATGTAGGTACGCCTCTCCCGCAGTCTCTCCCATGCAGGTA
>NW_014588560.1:0-766 GCF_000485595.1 Priapulus caudatus | reverse complement strand
GCCTCTCCCGCGGTCTCTCCCATGCAGGTACGCCTCTCCCGCGGTCTCTCCCCATGCAGGTACGCCTCTCCCGCGGTCTCTCCCATGCAGGTACGCCTCTCCCGCGGTCTCTCCCCATGCAGGTACGCCTCTCCCGCGGTCTCACCCAGGCAGGTACGCCTCTCCCGCGGTCTCTCCCCGTGTCTCATCAGCACACCCATGCAGATACGCCTCTCCCGAGGTCTCTCCCATGCAGGTACGCCTCTCCCGCAGTCACTCCCCATGCAGGTACGCCTTTCCCGCGGTCTCTCCCCATGCAGGTACGCCTCTCCCGCGGTCTCTCCCACGCAGGTACGCCTCTCCCGCGGAGGTACGCCTCTCCCGCGGTCTCTCCCCATGCCGCGGGAGAGGCGTACCTGGGGAGAGGCGTACCTGCATGGGAGAGAGTAGTCTCTCCCCATGCAGGTACGCCTCTCCCGCGGTCTCTCCCCATGCAGGTACGCCTCTCCCGCGGTCTCTCCCATGCAGGTACGCCTCTCTCGCGGTCTCACCCATGCAGGTACGCCTCTCCCGTAGTCTCTCTCCATGCAGGTACGCTTCTCCCGCGGTCTCTCCCCATGCAGGTACGCCTCTCCCGCGGTCTCTCCCATGCAGGTACGCCTCTCCCGCGGTCTCTCCCATGCAGGTACGCCTCTCCCGCGGTCTCTCCCCATGCAGGTACGCCTCTCCCGCGGTCTCTCCCATGCAGGTACGCCTCTCCCGCGGTCTCTCCCCATGCAGGTACGCC
>NW_014588559.1:1571-2187 GCF_000485595.1 Priapulus caudatus | reverse complement strand
ACACACACACACACACACACACACACACACACACACACACACACACACACACTCACACACATACAACCGCCAAACAACAAGACTAACGTTTCACTCTATATGTGCTGGCCTGCCTTCACCATCTCCCGCGATATCAACATTTGTTATGTAGTTCAGCGATTCGTCACAACGATTAATTTATATTATTTATTATTATTATTATTATTATTATTATTATTATTATTATTATTATTTATTATTTATTTACTTTTATTTTATATTATTTTATATTATTTATTTATTTTTATTTTTATATTGATGTAAATGGCGGGCTATTTGCACTTGCTCGCTCACTCACATTACCTGGAGCAGTTACGTAAATTACTGATATTAATAACGCATAAATTACGCCTATTCCCAGTTTCTCAGGTGAGAAAAAAAATACGCGCCATTTCCCAGTTCCCGTTAGTTAAAATCGCAATTTCCCTGTCGCGCGTCCCGGCTCACTTCCGTTTCCGAACTGAGTTCCGAATCACGAACAGCATTTATCCGGCATTTCTCAGTTCCCGGATACTTAAAATGGTTCAATTCAGCATCCCCAAATATGACCCGTCCAGTCTTTTTCTTCTTCCTTTCT
>NW_014588559.1:0-219 GCF_000485595.1 Priapulus caudatus | reverse complement strand
TCACGCCTCCATCTTCCCATCACCACCTGACGCCGACACTCAGCGGTATGATTTCAGATATAACGCGGCGTCGCATCGTAATACCGGGATTGATTCAATTTAACGGTTGAACAGAGCTGTCCTCGCGAAAACGAATATAGACGCTCCAAACTCAAACTCAAATCAAAATCGCATTCGTCCTGCCGGTGATATATATATATATATATATATATATATATA
>NW_014588558.1:1567-2187 GCF_000485595.1 Priapulus caudatus | reverse complement strand
CCCAGGCTATTGCGTGTCGGCACAGAACAATGTTGTAAAGCTATTTTGTATATAGCAATGGCATAAATACATGCTGTAAAGTCATGACATGAAGCCATACTGTAAAGTCATGGCATGTAGCCATACTGTAAATCCATGCTGTAAAGTAATGGCATGAAGCCATGTTGTAAATCCATGCTGTGAAGCAGTGGCATGAAGCCATACTGTAAAACCTTTCTGTGTAGTCATGGCATGTAGCTATACTGTAAATGCATGCTGTGAAGCTATGTTGTAAATCCATGCTATGAAGTCATGGCATGAAGCCATACTGTAAAACCATGATGTGAAGCTATGCTGTAAATCCATGCTGTGTAGTCCTGGCATGAAGCCTAGCCGTGAAGCGATGCTATGAAGCGTTGATGCTTGCGGAAGTTGCGATCACTCGTTATCGCCACCTAGCCACGCGTCCACGGCTCATTACGGCCGCCGGTCTATATGTACCCAGCATCCTGTACTGCTGCCAAGTCTCTATTGCGCAACCAGGCAGGCCTGTACATTGGGTAGCACACTTGTGTCTGTGTGTGGCGGGCAGCCCTGTACATTGGGCAGCGCACTTGTGTCTGTGTGTGGCGGGCAGGCCT
>NW_014588558.1:0-376 GCF_000485595.1 Priapulus caudatus | reverse complement strand
TTGGTGGTGGTGGTGGCGGTGATGTTAGCTGTTGTTAGCACAGCGCGCCAGCGTTTGCAGGAGTGCTCACGGTCCCACAGGCACGCGCGCACGCAGTCTTATTGCATCAATGCACACACGTATCTCGCTCGAATGGCAAAGTGAGGGGGAGGGAATAACGGATGAAATGTCGGGATGAAGCAGGGAAGAATGTCAGAGCGAATATCGAAGTGGATTAAAATGGCGTGGGAGGTGGGTGGGTGGGTGGTGTGGTGGTGGTGGTGGTGGTGGGTGGGGGGGGGGTTTGATGGAGGAAATGGCGTCATGATGCGTGAGAAAAAGTGAAGCGGAAATAACTACTAATATAAGTAAATATATTAAACATAATATATATATA
>NW_014588557.1:1425-2187 GCF_000485595.1 Priapulus caudatus | reverse complement strand
GGGGGTGTTACGGTTAGACCCCCCCCCCCTGGTACAAATCCTGTACACGCCCCTGTATGGTCAGTCCGTACTAAATTACTGTCTATAATTGGCTAATTCTACCCTGTCCATTCCCGCGTTACAACTTTACACAGCTGGCCATGTATGCCAAGCCAGAACAATAGGTTATTCCTAGATATTTACTTATCTGTCATTCGACGGTATTACATTCTTGAACTTACGAATAGTGTAATATGAGTATAACGAACGAACGCATGCACGCACGCACACGCGCGCACACACACACCCGCGCACACGCACGCACGCACAAACGCCGACGAAGCTCACCGTTACTTAATAACAACTATACTGCACAGTAGTTTGTTAGTCCCACTCCTCTCCATCGCTCTTCAATCAGTAATCCACGCGCACGCATGCACGGACGAACACACCCACGCACGCACGCACGCACACACGCATGCACGGACGAACACACCCACGCACGCACGCACACACAGACACACGCGCATGCACGGACGAACATACCCACGCACGCACGCATGCACGGACGAACACACCCATGCACTCACGCTCGCACAGACACACACGCATGCACGCACGGACGAACATACCACGCACGCACGCACACACAGACACACAGTCACACGCATGCACGGACGAACATACCCACGCACGCACGCATGCACGGACGAACACACCCATGCACTCACGCTCGCACAGACACACACGCATGCACGCACGGACGAACATACCCACGCACGC
>NW_014588557.1:0-571 GCF_000485595.1 Priapulus caudatus | reverse complement strand
GGCGCGTGAGTATGTGCGTGAGTGCGCGTGTGTGAGCGCGCGTGTGTGTACGTGTGTGAGTACGTGTGTGAGTGCGTGTGTGAGTGCGCGTGTGTGAGCGCGCGTGTGTGTACGTGTGTGAGCGCGCGTGTGTGTACGTGTGTGAGTGCGCGTGTGAGTGCGTGTGTGAGCGCGCGTGTGTGTACGTGTGTGAGCGCGTGCGTGTGGGTACGTGTGTGAGCGCGCGTGTGTGTACGTGTGTGAGTGCGCGTGTGTGAGCGCGCGTGTGTGTACGTGTGTGAGCGCGCGTGTGTGTACGTGTGTGAGTGCGCGTGTGTGAGCGCGCGTGTGTGTACGTGTGTGAGCGCGCGCGTGTGGGTGCGCGTGGGTGCGCGTGGGTGCGCGTGTGTTTGGAGAGCAAATAACAAGAATATAATGGAGACCCGCATTGTTGAAGTGCATTGTGACCATGACAGCTTGAGGAATGCGAAAGAAACCAACCAGTTATCGCTGCAAGAGAGAGAGAGAGAGAGAGAGAGAGAGAGAGAGAGAGAGAGAGACGACGAGAGAGAGAGATAGAGAGAAAAAGAGA
>NW_014588556.1:0-2187 GCF_000485595.1 Priapulus caudatus | reverse complement strand
ACGAGACGAGACGTATACACAGAGAGATAGACGAGAGAGATAGTGATTTATATATATACACTATATATATATATTCATATATATAGTTCAGATGTGCAGAGAGAGAGAGAGAGAAAGAAAGAGAAAGAGCGCGTGAGAGAGAGAAAGAGGGGGGGGGAGGAGAAACGAGAGTTTTGGCATAAAAATTAAGTGCTCTCAACACACAATATATTACTACATCTTTGTCTAATAGAGCAAGGCATTAATTGTCCCGATAAAAGTATATCTCAAGACGAATTGCCAAACAGTAAATACATTAGGAATGGCCTGATCTTGATTTTGTACATAATATTGTTAGCAAGTAATAAGTAGTGTGACTTCTTAGGGATAGCTCTTCCTGTGTTAGGCTGTCCATCACGGAGTAAAGAGTTACACAGGTAGAGCAAACTTTAAGTGTGCTACCTACCAGTTGCTCCAACGATGTCAACTCAGCCAGTGTGGCTCCATCTATTAGAGCTGTTAAGTTTTTCACCACGGTTAAAGTTTGCGCCCTGCAATGCCAAACGTACGTAACAAACCACATCGCTACGAAACTAAAAACACATCAGCATTTAAGCAAAACACATCGGCATATAAACAAAAAGTATCACCACTAAAAAATGTGTTATCACTTAAACAAAATGCATTACCACTAAAACAGACCACAGCAGCAGAACATCCAACCGCATTGCCACTTAAAGTAAAATGTGTTATTGCGACGACGCATAATGAAAGCACGCGTGGCTACACTACACTACTCTTCCTCTCCAGCAAGCATCCTCCTCGAATAATACCCCCCTGCTCCAACCCCCGCTCACCCCCACCTCCTTTCACTCCCATCCACGCTCGCGCCCCCACCACACCCACTCCACCCCACTCCACCCCTTCCCCTCCGCCACGCCCCAAACACTGCTTCCCCACTCCACCCCCTCCCCTCCACCATGCCCCAAACACTACTCTCCCTACTCCGCCCTGCCACCACACCACCCCACTCCACCCCCTCCCCTCCGCCACGCCCCAAACACTACTCCCGCTACTCCGCCTTGCCACCACACCCCCTTCCCTCCGCTCCACCCCACCCCACACCCGCTCTGCACCACCACCACCCCCCTTCTTTCGCCCACCCCGCCACCACCCACCACCCACCACCGAGCTCACCGTTGATTGCCCGCGGCGCCCGCATCATCGTCGCCCGTCTCCAGGTAGAGGCGTCTGTAGGCGGCCGACAGCGCCTCCCTGATCGGCTGCTCCTTCGACCAGACGAGCACGAGAGCGCGGCGCACGCCGACGACGGCCCCGCTCACGTGGAACTCCGCGGCCGTCGCGAAGAATTCGATCGCCTCGAGGACATCGGTGGAGCTTCGCGAGCCGAGGAGCTGGCAGACGAGCGGCATCGCGTGACGGATCTGCGTTGCGAAATCGACGCAGTCCTGCAAGGAATTTGCGAGTTCGTAAAGCGAGTGTCGATCATAAAGAGAGCGACAATTTTTGTTTACACACGATTACGATGCCAGGAGCGGGGCGCTCGTGAGTGCAGATTGTAAATCGAAAGTAAGAGAAGTACACGCAGTCCTCGAAAACCATGCTCAGGAGGCAAGTTCGTAAAGCGAGTGTGGATAGTGGAGAGAAAGTTTGACAAATGCTTTACTTATAATTGTGATGCCAGGAGGGGGGGGGGGCGCTCGAAACGGGAGTGCAGATCGTAAAGAGAAAGTGAGAGAAGTCAACACGATCAGGACTGCAAACACCAGGGGGCCCTTGTAAAGCAAGCGAGTGTCGTAGAAAAAATGCGAGAGTCCACGCGGTCCGGCAAACACCAGGAGGCGCTCAGAAACAGGTCGGGCGATGATACGTGTAGTCACTAACTAGAAGTATAGATGTGTTCGTGGCAATGCATAACATATGTCGAGACTGCACGACAGACATGCATGTTGTTAGAGCGGGTAGAAAAGTCAGCGTGGAGTATAGATAGAATATTAGAGAAGGTCAGGCAGTCCTATGCACGACACCAGTGAAAAATTTAATTTTTCCCTGCACGACACTCATGACAGGGCAAATGACGACATTACTTACTCGTAGAACATACGAATACGAACGCGGAATAACACGTTAAACCATCTTTTGTCTTTTTCTTTCCGCTCGTTGTATGAGCCAAAAACCAGGGGCCC
Source organism: Priapulus caudatus (assembly GCF_000485595.1). Lineage (NCBI taxonomy): Eukaryota > Metazoa > Priapulida > Priapulimorpha > Priapulimorphida > Priapulidae > Priapulus > Priapulus caudatus. The sequence goes on along the minus strand of NW_014588556.1, from coordinate 1 downwards.
G
>NW_014588555.1:4861-5119 GCF_000485595.1 Priapulus caudatus | reverse complement strand
CTGCATAGTGCATGGTGCATAGTGCATAGTGCATAGTGCATGGTGCATAGTGCATAGTGCATAGTGCATAGCGCATGGTGCATGGTGCATTGTGCATGGTGCATAGTGCATAGTGCATGCATAGTGCATAGTGCATAGTGCATATTGCATAGTGCATAGTGCATAGTGAATAGTGCATAGTGCATGGTGCATGGGGCATGGTGCATGGTGCATAGTGCATAGTGCATAGTGCATAGTGCATAGTGCATACACTGTAGT
>NW_014588555.1:2931-3517 GCF_000485595.1 Priapulus caudatus | reverse complement strand
TGCATAGTGCATAGTGCATACACTGTAGTGCATAGTGCAGAGTGCATAGTGCATAGTGCATAATGCAGAGTGCATAGTGCATAGTGCATGCACTGTAGTGCATAGTTCATCGTGCATAGTGCAAGTGCATAGTGCATAGTGCATAGTGCGTAGTTTATACACTGTAGTGTATAGTGCAGAGTGCATAGTTAGTGCATAGTGCATAGTGCATAGTGCATGGTGCATGGTGCATGGTGCATGGTGCATAGTGCATAGTGCATAGTGCATAGTGCGTAGTTTATACACTGTAGTGTATAGTGCAGAGTGCATAGTTGCACCATGCACCATGCACTATGCTGGTGCATGGTGCATAGTGCATGGCATATGCACTAGGCATATGCACTATGCACATGCACTATGCAGTATGCACTATTCACCATGCACCATGTGCAGTATGCACTATGCACTATGCACTATGCACTACTGCATACCGCATAGTGCATGGTGCATAGTGCATAGTGCATAGTGCATAGTGCATAGTGCATGGTGCATGGTGCATAGTGCATTGTGCATAGTGCATAGTGCATAGTGCATAGTGCATGGTGCG
>NW_014588555.1:0-339 GCF_000485595.1 Priapulus caudatus | reverse complement strand
TGCATAGTGCATAGTGCATAGTGCATAGTGCATGGTGCATGGTGCATGGTGCATGGTGCATAGTGCATAGTGCATAGTGCATAGTGCATGGTGCATAGTGCATAGTGCATAGTGCATAGTGCATAGTGCCATAGTGCACAGTGCATAGTGCATAGTGCATGGTGCATAGTGCATACTGCATACTGCATAGTGCATAGTGCATAGTGCATCGTGCACACACTGTAGTGCATAGTGCAGAGTGCATAGTGCATAGTGCATAACGCATAGTGCATAACGCATAGTGCGTAGTGCATGGTGCATGGTGCATAGTGCATAATGCATAGTGCATAGTGCATAATG
>NW_014588554.1:0-2188 GCF_000485595.1 Priapulus caudatus | reverse complement strand
GTATATTTCCACCTTATCAATACCAGGGCTTAGTGGGTCAACATCTTTCAACGCAAAGTAAGCTGCAATCAGGGCTAATTTGTTCTATCCCCACAAGCCAACAACAATGGGCACAACCAATATAATGCTGGACATTTTCAGGAAACATTGATATAAAGGAGCCTCAACAAAACCCGATTGAGATCAGCCCTTGCAGCTTAAAGAAATTGTCGTTCGCCTTGTTACTCGCCAAGAACGCGCGCATTACCACAAACTTATGCAGAACCATCATTACCTTGGGTCTGCCTTTCCAGTTGGCGAAACACTGCATTATGTTGCCATCTGGCGTACGCAATGGGTTGCGCTACTTAGTTTTTCATCTGCAGCCTTAAAATGTGCGCCACGCGACCAATGGATTGGTTGGCGCTATCGCCATCAATTTGATCGTTTAAATTTGGTCACCAATAACAGCCGGTTCCTGATTCTACCGCAATGGCACATTCCAAATGCGGCAACCCGTATTTTATCGCTGTGCCAGAGAAGGCTTCAAGCCGATTGGGTGCAACATTTCCATCACCCATTACTGCTACTCGAAACCTTCGTTGACCCCCAACACTTCCATGGCACTATTTACAGAGCGGCCAACTGGACACTGCTGGGTAATACCAAAGGGTTTCGTCGCGCCAACGCCCAAGGTTACCAACCCAACGCCTCGCCTAAATTAGTGTTCGTTTATGCGCTGCAACGTAATGCGCAGCACTTACTGTCTCAATTGTATTTAAATCCAGCCTATCAATATGGAACACCAAAGCTCATGCTAACAGCGAGTCAAATGAATGCACTACCCGTTTTCTTTAAATCCATCCCTGATCCGCGTCGCACACAGGGTAGGCGCCATCGGTTAGAAACGATATTAGCCATTGCCACGGGCGCTATTCTCTGTGGTCGAGTTGGTTATAAAGGTATCGCTGAATGGGCGCAATCACTCGGCCAAGATGCCCGCGCCCGCTTCCAGTGTTACTATAAGCAGGAACGATATCATGCACCCAGTGAATACATTATCCGCGATACGTTGATTAGAGTTGAGCCGGATGCGCTGGATCAAGCATTGAGACACTGGAGCGAGCAATACAGTGCTACCGATGAAAGTCTTGCGATAGATGGCAAAACTATGCGCAGTGCGATAGACAACGAGGGCAAACAAGTTCATATAATGAGCGCCATTGGCCACGAAACACTTAACTGCCACACCCAAAAAAAGTTGGAAAACTCTGCGCAAACGGCTGCACAGTAGCCAAACAAACCAATGAAATAAAAACAGCTGCTCCACTACTTGATTCACTTGATATTGATGGTGTCGTAATTACAGAGATTAGCGGCAGATGCGTTGCTCACGCAACGTCAATTTGCAAGCTATCTAATTGAAAACAAGCGGGCACATTATCATTTCACCGTCAAAGCCAATCAACCCAGGTTACTTGAGGATCTGCAGTATTACTTTAAATGTCGCCAAGCACCTGATGCCACGATAACCAACTACGGACACGGGCGTATAGAAACCCGTAAAATATGGGTGACCAGCAAACTCAATGACTATTTAGACTTTCCCTATGTCGGACAAGCATTTGCAATTGAACGTGAATCAATTGATAAGAAAACAAAAAAGGTCTCACGAGAGTTGGTATACGGTATTACCAGCCAAGCTGACTTTGACGCCTCTGCCGAAAAAGTTTTGGAGATAAACCGGGGGCATTGGTGCATTGAAAATAGCTGTCATTACATTCTAGACTGGTGCTTTGATGAAGACAGATGCCAAATTCGTACCGGGCATGGCCCTGAAAATATTACGCGTCTGCGGCGTTTTGTTGTTGGAGTCATCAAAACAACTAGCTTAAAGGGTGTCTCGGAGACAATGAGGAAACTGACAATGAATGTGCGGATGGTGTTCGACTATTTGAAAATGACCAAAAATTCAGCAAGACTACGCTAGAACAAATTTGCCGTGTCGTGCCGTACGCATGGTGACAAAGTCTTCTTCGCTGATGCCGTCATGTACGTGAATATTATGCGCACGTTGCTCAGCGACGGTGCTTTCCCATTGAATGGCGCGGTCTTTTGGTGGGTAGTTATGGTAGATGAATAAACTCAATGATGGCGCAACTTCCACCGTGATTGTCATAAATGATATGGCTAACTGTCTTCGTGGTAT
>NW_014588553.1:1821-2188 GCF_000485595.1 Priapulus caudatus | reverse complement strand
ACAATAGAGGGGCTATGATATTACTGCGCGGATGACAAAGCCCGTGAAGAGAGAGAGAGAGAGAGAGAGAGAGAGAGAGGCTGCGCGCTCATGAAATTGCGATAGAGGGGATGCTGCAGCGATTAGAGGATGCTTCTGCTGCTGCTGCTGCTGTTGCTGCTGCTGTTGTTGCTACTGCTGCTGCTGCTGCTACTACTGTTGCTGCTGTTGTTGTTGTTGCTACTACTACTGCTGCTGCTGCTGCTGCTGTTGCTGCTGCTGTTGTTGCTGCTACTACTGCTGCTGCTGTTGTTGTTGTTGCTACTACTGCTGCTGCTGCTGCTGCTGTTGTTGTTGTTGCTACTACTGCTGCTGCTGCTGCTGCTGT
>NW_014588553.1:0-476 GCF_000485595.1 Priapulus caudatus | reverse complement strand
CAGGCAGGCTGACAGACAGGTATGCAGGCTGGCAGGCAGGCAGGCAGGCAGGCAGGCAAGCAGGCAGGCAGGCGGGCGGGCAGGCAGGCAGGCAGGCAGGCAGGCAGGCAGGCTGACAGACAGGTATGCAGGCTGGCAGGCAGGCAGGCAGGCAGGCAGGCAAGCAGGCAGGCAGGCGGCGGGCAGGCAGGCAGGCAGGCTGACAGACACACGTGAGAGGGGGAGTTACTCATACTCATAGCAGCAGCTGTTTGAAAATAAACATTGCAGCAATGTAAACAAACGCTGCCATTTGACGGCCCCACCGCCGGCGCCACCCTCGGCCTATTACCCTATCCCTCTCCCTCTCCCTCACCCTTCCCCTTCTCTCCCTCCCCTCTCCCTCTCCCTCTCCTTTACAGTAATTGTTGTTACTGTTGTTGTTGTTGTTGTTGTTGTTGTTGTTGTTGTTGTTGTTGTTGTTGTTGTTGTTGTTG
>NW_014588552.1:1858-2189 GCF_000485595.1 Priapulus caudatus | reverse complement strand
AAAAGATTACACGAATAAATACTACAATGAACGATGAATAATAACACTTCCTGTAGGCTGTGAAACAATCGTATATCGGCAAAATGGATGCGTAGCTCGCAGGCGTGAGCTTCAAGACATTATAATATGCACTTTCTTTTGGTATTCAATAGGAGTAATGGATCAGGAAGGGTATGGTTGCATGGGTGGGTGGGTGAATGTTCTGTGCTCTATGTGTACATTCCCCTCTGTGCTATCCTCCGAGTCATACTTAATTATACCGTGACACCTAAACCGAACGATTACCCCCCTCAGGCGAATCTCGTAGTTCTGCTAACGGGCGTAAATCTAC
>NW_014588552.1:0-556 GCF_000485595.1 Priapulus caudatus | reverse complement strand
CGGACGATGTCCGCATCGAATATTGCCTCGACATCCCCGACATGGCAAAGCCCTGGTTCGAAAAACACCCGGAATGGCCGATCATTGGCGCGTGGGTAGTAGACCAAGGAGCATCCTTGATGCAAAATATCGGACTTTATAAATGGGGTAAGTCAATGCTGCATTGAGCACACCATCGCGACCGCCACACATCCCCACACCACAGCACGCAGAGGATCTCTCCTCCTCTAATTTGCCTGTGGAAATGTCTTCTTTCCGCAGCACCTTGTTGATTCCTCCTCCTTTTTCCTTGAATAGTGTGAGTCCCTCGCTTCCTAGATTTCCAGACGTCGACGTCACGTTAACGAACCCGCGTGTTCAGTAAAAATTACCTCTTACCTCTTGCCTCTGACTTGTCGTTGCCCTACAGTAGAGGATACTCGTGTGCGAAATATTCGCAAAAATTATGTCGCAACGACCTTTTCGTTGTTCGTTGTTCTCTCCGACTCCTGTCCTCCGAATATTACGACACACGTATATGCTGCGTGCCTTTGCAACAGCCAAGACCTTTGTCCGG
>NW_014588551.1:1812-2189 GCF_000485595.1 Priapulus caudatus | reverse complement strand
ATATATATATATATATATATATATATATATATATATATATACGCGTATACGGACTTCCAGTGCAGGGGCATTGAGTAAATACTTTCAGTCCCCCCTGACCAACCACATACGATCCGCATCAGAAAAAAAAGACGAGCTAGCTGGATTCACAATATTAACACCATCCAAACATACGGACTACCAACACCTACATTCGTTCCACCATCCAATCTACGGGTAGAAATTCCGGGATGGATAGAAGACAGTCACATTCCTTCTGTCAGCATGTTATCCACGTAAGACTATTCCTAGCCAGACGACCCCAGGGTAGCGAGCAGTTCGGTTTAACTTTTTAGACATTATATATATATATATATATATATATATATATATATATA
>NW_014588551.1:0-337 GCF_000485595.1 Priapulus caudatus | reverse complement strand
ACCGACCGACCGACCGACGACGACGACGACGACGACGACGACGACGACGACGACGACACACACACACACACACACACACACACACACACACACACACACACACACACACACACACACACACACACACACACACACACGCACACGCACGCACACACACATAATATGTATTACAGTTCATTTATTCTAGGCTACCCTATCTCGCCACAGAGTAAGGCATCTAGAATCAATCGGTTACAATCTATACACCCTAAACGAGTGTCATTTCAGTCCTTGTTCGCCGCCGTAAAAGATAATAATGTATTTTGACATCCCCGCCTTTCTGCATTTAAATTTAAAT
>NW_014588550.1:1850-2189 GCF_000485595.1 Priapulus caudatus | reverse complement strand
TATTTGCAAGGAGCCTAGTTTTCTCTAATTTCCCTATAATACTATCCATGTACGCGCATGTCCAGCATTGGTGAAGGGAAATACAATTTCGTGGAAATGTTAATTTAAAGTAGGTAGCACATACACACGAGTATTTTTAATTTGAGTACTCGCGCAACTTTTCCCTGTAACAATTATAAGACGTCAGAACCTACATTGCTTATAGTGCGGCTTCGCTTAAAAGTTCAAAGCCATGTGCACCCTACCTACCAAAATACATCGCTAACGATTCGGTGGTAACGCGCGTAACAAATTTTGACCACGTGTTTCGTTTATTCCGCGTCTGCCCTATAGAAATAT
>NW_014588550.1:0-243 GCF_000485595.1 Priapulus caudatus | reverse complement strand
CCACCAGTAGCTTCATATGACAAATTACTATCCGTAATTTTCACAGTGCACTAGTAGATGTGAGTGCATGCGTGTGCGTGCGTGCGTAGGTCAGTACGTGCGGGAAGGCTACCCTGTGTGAGTGTATGTAAGAGGGGGTGGGGTAGGGGTACCCCGCATATAGTTACCATCGGTCGTATTCTCTTTCCTTTTACTCGCCCCCCCCCCCATTCAGTATATATAATGATATTATAATATATATAT
>NW_014588549.1:1803-2189 GCF_000485595.1 Priapulus caudatus | reverse complement strand
CTCTCTCTCTCTCTCTCTCTCTCTCTCTCTCTCTCTCTCTCTCTCTCTGCTTATCTGCGTGGCCCCACACATTCGTCCGCCATTGCTCTACGCCTGCATTCTTGATTGTCTCCATTCGTACGTTCGTCCGCCTATCTGCTTCGATGCACCCATGTATACGCCTGCATGCATGCATGTATACCCACGTGCCATTTGTACGGCTGGCCGCATCCCATCGCCATACGAAATCTCTGCCTGCCTCCTTGCGTCATGCGTATACGCTTGTCCGCCTGCCTTGTTGATTGCTTTCCTGACTGCCTGATTGCTTGCTTGCCTGCCTCCCTGCCTGCCTGCCTGCCTGCTTGCCTGCCTGCGTGCCTGCCTGCCTGCCTGCCTGCCTGCCTGCC
>NW_014588549.1:0-310 GCF_000485595.1 Priapulus caudatus | reverse complement strand
CTATATATACTATCTATATATCTATCTATCTATTTATCTTATCCTATCTATCTATCTATCTATCTATCTATCTATCTATCTATCTATCTATCTATCTATCTATCTATCTATCTATCTATCTATCTATCTATCTATCTATCTATCTAATATTTATATAACTATCTATCTATCTATCTATCTATCTATCTATCTATCTATCTATCTATCTATCTATCTATACATCTATCTATTTATCTATCTATCTATCTATCTATCTATCTATCTATCTATCTATCTATCTATCTATCTATCTATCTATCTATCTATCTAT
>NW_014588548.1:1819-2190 GCF_000485595.1 Priapulus caudatus | reverse complement strand
TACGTCATTCCTCCACCATTTTCACGTCGATTCGCGTACAATATACTCCCTCCACCATTTTCACGTCGATTCGCGTACAATATACTCCCTCCACCATTTTCACGTCGATTCGCGTACAATATACTTGCTACATAAGTTTCATACGCCTATATCTATATGTAAATTGCTGTAAAATGGCTGGCGCTGCTGTGCGGTGGTCGCCATTAGTGTGTCCATCCATCACGATGTGAGTCAGCCGAGCGGAAGCCTGTCACACGCGGCTGGCGTGTGCGCTGTTCTGGAGCGAGTTCAGTTCGCATTCTGCTTCTCCCACCCAGAGCGTAGTCCCTCTCTCTCTCTCTCTCTCTCTCTCTCTCTCTCTCTCTCTCTCT
>NW_014588547.1:1772-2190 GCF_000485595.1 Priapulus caudatus | reverse complement strand
ATATATATATATATATATATATATATACATACAAACTAATATATACTATATATATATATATATATATAGATATATAGATATATAAATATTATATGATACGTTATTAAGAGCTCCAGTGAAATGCTAGCGTTGTGAGCCGTTTTCAAAAGTCACGTTCTAGAGCGTCGGTCGGTCTTACGCTCTCGCGATATCTCGTGTGTTTGTTCGCGCTAACGCACGCAGGAGTGAGGCGAGTGTCGTCGCTACGTATTGTCACCACTAGATGGCGTCGCAGAGTCATTACTCGACTTTCGAGCGGAGGGAGCTATCGTGCGATTTGTGAATTGCATCCGGTGCACTTTCTGATGCAGCGCGTCAACCCCCTAGTGTCACTGTCACGCTGAGATGTTCCGTGTCAACCCCTCACAGTGTCACGTAA
>NW_014588547.1:0-385 GCF_000485595.1 Priapulus caudatus | reverse complement strand
CTGAGATGTCGCGTGTCAACCACCCACAGTGTCACGTCTCTGTCACGCTGAGATGTCGCGTGTCAACCCCCCACAGTGTCACGTCCCTGTCATGCTGAGATGTCGCGTGTCAACCCCCCACAGTGTCACGTCCTTGTCATGCTGAGATGTCAACCCCCCACAGTGTCACGTCCCTGTCACGCTGTGATGTAGTGTCGAGTCATGTTTCTTAATATAACCTGTCTCACTCGTGCATAACCTAATATGTAAGCTCGCTATCACACTGCGTGCAGGCGTGAGCGGTGGAGGGCAGTGGAGCATGAAGAATGTATAGGAAGTAGGAGGAGGCGGTGGTTTGATAGATTGTCCATAATAGATTTATACATCATTACCGCAGTCCGTCCTG
>NW_014588546.1:1747-2190 GCF_000485595.1 Priapulus caudatus | reverse complement strand
GAGAGAGAGAGAGAGAGAGAGAGAGAGAGAGAGAGAGAGAGAGAGAGGAGAGGATAGAGGAGAGAGATTGAGCAAGAAAGAGAGACAGAGAGCGAGAAAGAGAAAGAGAGCGAGATAGAGAGACAGAGAGCGAGAGAGAGACAGAGAGCGAGAGAAACCCAGACAGCGAGAGAGAGAGAGAAAGTGGGAGAGCGATCGTAGTGGGGGCAACGTACGAGACTTCGTTATAGACGGTCTACTTCAAGCAGCATCCGCATCCTAATGAAGCCACGAAGCCCTCCCCCCGCTTGTCTCGCTGTTCTTTGCGGTGACTGACTGATCAAGCGAGCATTACTCGGGGTTGGTGAGGGGCAGTACGTGTGGTGAGAGGCAGTACGTGTGGTGAGGGGCAGTACGTGTGGTGAGGGGCAGTACGTGTGGTGAGAGGCAGTACGTGTGGTGAG
>NW_014588546.1:0-1149 GCF_000485595.1 Priapulus caudatus | reverse complement strand
CCCTCCTCTCTCTCTCTTTCTCTCTCACACACACACACACACACCTCTCTCTCTATCTCTCTCTCTCTCTCGCTCTCTCTCTCTCACTCTCCCCTTTCTCTCTGACTCTCCCCTTTCTCTCTAATTCTCCCCCTATCTCTCTCTCACTCTCCCCCTCGCTCTCTAACCCCCTCCACCCCTCTCTCTCTCTCGCTCGCTGTCTGAGACCCTCGCATTGCTCTGCGGCGGAGATCCGGGAATCATAATAATGGCTTCTCACGTCGCTTCTACATTCTCCGCCTCCGAGCCTCGCGTCGGCACATCAAAGGAAGCCTTTTTGCGCGAGATATACATATATAGATTACGGCTCGCGTTTGATCCGTGTTTTTTTTTCGCGGGGCGCCGTCACGTCTGTGGATCGTGGGTCGGCGGTTTAGGTGTTGTCACTGCGTGTCGTCGCCGTCGTACAAAACGAATAGGTGTGTGTGTGTTGCGTGCTGTGCGTGCGTGCGTGTGTGTGTGTGTGCGACGTGTGTGTGTGTGTGTGTGTGTGTGTTGTGCAGTGTGCGTGTGTGGTGTGGCGTGTGGCGTAGCTGCGTGTGTGTGTCGTGTGTGTGTTTGTGTGTGTGTGTAGTGCGGCTGCGCGGCGCGCGCGCGCGCGCCGTGTGTGTGTCGGTCTGTGTGTGTGTGTGTGTGTGTGCGTATGTGTGCTGTGCTGTGTGTGTGTGTGTGTGTGCCGCGCGCGCTGCAGCGCGCGCGGGTGTGTGTGTGTGTGTGTGTCTGTTGTGTGTGTGTGCGTGCGTGTGTGTGTGTGTGTGTGATGGAGAATGATCGGTCACGGATAAAGCCTTCATGAAGAGCTTCGTGTTATTGTTCAATCCAGCGCGATGAATGTGTGTGCATGTGCGTGTGTGTGTGTGTGTGTATGCGTGCGTGCGCGCGCGTGTGTGTTCACTCCACACACTGCGGTCATTAAGAAGCTGTGCTTATCGCTCGCTCACTGACGTCATCCACGTTAATCACTGCCATCTCGTTACTGATCATGATCCCCCCTCGTGTGATTGTTTTACGTTAACTGATTGCAATCGCTATCGTGTTGCCTTATGATTCAACCTGCTGTCCTTCATGTCATCGCCACGACATTCTTTCACTGATGCAGATGGGGTCGTT
>NW_014588545.1:1907-2191 GCF_000485595.1 Priapulus caudatus | reverse complement strand
AAATTCTATTGCGTAAAATCGTACTTGTTATGATTGTAATATTTACTAGTATTGTAATGTATGATTTAGATTACGTATTTATCTCGGGTAAAATCATACTCGTTATGTTTGTACCATTCGAAGATGAACTTAGTTAGACTTACTTGTATTTATGGATGATTTACGTGACGTATTCTGTCGCGTAAATCGTACGTCGTTAGAAGTGCGTAGACACGATGAAACGCACTTCGACTAACTTCTTTATATCATATACGTATTAATGATTAATTACTATGTGTATGGTA
>NW_014588545.1:0-281 GCF_000485595.1 Priapulus caudatus | reverse complement strand
CTAAAACTATTATGTCCGACCTTGGAGTGTCATTCTGTCAGAATGATTACTCCAAGGTCAGACTAGACTAGAATGACTAGCCTAAGACAATAATATCCGACACAGGCCGACAAGACTTGTGTCAAGACATGCCGTCGAGGTTAAACATTGGCACACACTATTATACCGTATTACCAAATGTTAGTATTGTTACCAAGAAAAATACGGGTAGGGTTGGGGTTAGGGCTAGGTTTAGGGCGAGGCTTAGGGTTACAGGATCAGGGTCAGGGTCAGGGTTAGGG
>NW_014588544.1:1877-2191 GCF_000485595.1 Priapulus caudatus | reverse complement strand
CACAACACACACACACACACACACACACTACACACACACACACACACACACACACACACACACACACACACACACACACACACACACGCTAGCACACGCGCGCGCACCCACGCACGCACGCACGCACACACAGCTCTGACATTGCTTATTAGAAACTTAGTTTCTTCTTTCGCATTCCTGTCCCTTACACGCATGTTTGCACGCATACGTCATTCGATGGTTTCATAACCAATATAGCTGCGTCATCCTGACGCACCCATCTCCTCTTCCACCCCTCCTCTCTCTCTCTCTCTCTCTCTCTCTCTCTCTCTCTC
>NW_014588544.1:0-393 GCF_000485595.1 Priapulus caudatus | reverse complement strand
CACACACAACGACACGACACGACACACACACACACACGCACGCACGCACACACACACACACACACACACACACACACACAGGAGGGGGGAGAGGGGTAAGTGAGGAGAGAGCGAGAGAAGTGGAGCGAGAGAGAGACAAATAAGTGGGGGGAGGAGATGGGTGCCCCATGGTGACACAGCATATCTTGGTTATGAAACCATGGAATAACGTGTAGCCTACGTGCAAACTTGCGTGTAAGGGTCAGGAATGCGAAAGAAGGAACTAAGTTTCTAATAAGCAATGTCAGAACTGTGTGTGCGTGGGTGTGTGTGTGGGTGTGTGCGCGTACATGTGTGCGTGCGTGCGTACGTACGTGTGTGTGTGTGTGTGTGTGTGTGTGTGTGTGTGTGTGT
>NW_014588542.1:1830-2191 GCF_000485595.1 Priapulus caudatus | reverse complement strand
GTGTGTGTGTGTGTGTGTGTGTGTGTGTGTGTGTGTGTGTGTGTGTGTGTGTGTGTGTGTGTCACTCACTCACTCACTCACTCGCTGGTTCTCTTACTCTCCACTGTGTGCATGCATGCATGCATGCGTGTGTACGTGCGTGCGTGCGTGCATGTATGCGTACGTGTGTGTAGATGTGGGTTCTAGCGCCGCTAGGCGCTGGGATGCCATCAGATGATGTCACAGACGTGAGTCGTTAATCGTGAGCACATGTGCCTACTATCTTCACCTACAGTGTCCATATATCCACCCAAACCAAGAGCTAATAATACCTAGAGTGTACAACGGAAAAACGGGAAAATAGTGCTATTTCACGACTACA
>NW_014588542.1:0-706 GCF_000485595.1 Priapulus caudatus | reverse complement strand
GAGAGAGAGAGAGAGAGAGAGAGAGAGAGAGAGAGAGAGAGAGAGAGAGAGAGAGAGAGAGAGAACGAGAGTGAGAGAAAGAAGCCAGAGAGAGGGGGAGAAAATAAGCAGCTGGCACTGCGGTGAACTTAGGGTAACATGTTATCTGTCGCCGTGTTAACGAGAAAATTAAACACATCCATCCGGCAGCCTCATCAATTAGGAATGAAATGGTAATTAATTACCGACAGCCGCTGACGTGCGATTAGCTCCCCGGCTAGCCCTGTAGCGGGAGCGAAAGTTGCTGCACTGGTGGTAGAGCTAAAGTACGACAGCCGAGACGCTGACGGTGAAGTACGACAGCCGAGACGCTGACGCTGAAGTACGACAGCCGAGACGCTGACGCTGAAGTACGACAGCCGAGACGCTGACGCTGAAGTATGGTGAGCCCGTGACGCTGACGCTGAAGTATGGTGAGCTTGTGACGTTGACGCTGAAGTATGGTGAGCCCGTGACGGTGACGTTGAAGTATGGTGAGCCCGTGACGGTGACGCTGAAGTATGGTAAGCCCGTGACGCTGATGCTGAAGTATGGTGAGCCCGTGACGCTGATGCTGAAGTATGGTGAGCCCGTGACGGTGACGCTGAAGTATGGTGAGCCCGTGACGCTGACGCTGAAGTATGGTGAGCCCGTGACGGTGACGCTGAAGTATGGTGAGCCCGTGACA
>NW_014588541.1:0-510 GCF_000485595.1 Priapulus caudatus | reverse complement strand
TCTCTCTCTCTCTCAATCACCCCCTCCCTCCCTCCCTCTCTCTCAATCATCCCCCTCCCTCCCTCCATCCCTCTCCCTCAAGCACCCCCTCCCTCATTCTCCTCGCATGGCCCTGCTGTCCGCCTGCACGGCCCGTTGACCTCCCCCTCCCCCCTCTTTCTCTCCCTCCCCTCTCTCTCATCGCATGGCCCTGCTGTCCGTCTGCACGGCCCGTTGCCCTCGTTGCATGCGTGCCCCCGCCTTCTGTATTTCGCATGACAGCGATCAGGACGCGCGGCGGCGGCAGCAGCAGATTTGGCTGTAACGCACAATACCCACGATAATCACTGCGCACCGCAGTCCGGGTGCGATCTTAGATAAGAGGAAGGAGAGAGAGAGGGGGGGAGAGGGGGAGAGGGGAGGTGGAGACAAAGATGGTGAGAGGAGTATGGAGGAGGAACATGGGGAGGACGGAGAGGGAGCGAACTGCGAGACAGAGAGAGAGAGGAGGGACGAAGAGAGAGAGAGAGA
>NW_014588540.1:1754-2192 GCF_000485595.1 Priapulus caudatus | reverse complement strand
CTGTTTCTCTCCTCTCTCGCTCTCTCCCCCACGAGAGAGGCGTTCTGTCTCACCGAGCCGGGCAAGTATGCATCACGTGACGCCCGCAGACGCGGTGCCGCGCCCCTCCCCTGGTTAATACGCTCTCCTTTGCTAAGTACTCTCGTCCTCTCTCTCTCTCCTTCTGTCGTCACCCACTACACATGCTACACTCTCCTTTGCTTCTTTCTCGCCCTCTTGCTTACGCGAGTGTCTCTTATCGCCTATATCATATCTATTTCATATCATGTCATACCCTATACCATAATACCACATCATATTATTTATTATATACTCATAGGTATCATATCCTATCGTATCATATATCATATCGTATCATATCATATCATTTCGTATCATAGCATATCATAGCATATCATATCATATCATATCATATCATATCATATCATATCATATCAT
>NW_014588540.1:0-564 GCF_000485595.1 Priapulus caudatus | reverse complement strand
CTCTCTCTCTCTCTCTCTCTCTCTCTCTCTCTCTCTCTCTCTCTCTCTCTCTCTCTCTCTCTCTCTCGCTTTCTCTCCTCCTTCCCTCTCTCTCCCTCCCTCTCTCACGCACCTCTCTGCTCGTAGGTGGGCTGGGTCTGAACGCCACCAAGTACGCGCGTCTGGGAGAGATCACGGCGCTGGACGGCGGTGTGGCGGTCACCCTCGCCGCTCACCAGGCCATCGGCTTGAAGGGAATCCTCATCGTCGGCACAGATGCGCAGAAGCAGCAGTACCTGCCTGCGCTGGCGACGGGCGAGAGAGTGGCCGCGTTCTGTCTCACCGAGCCTGGCAGGTACGCGCTCTCACGACGCACGCAGACACCCTCCCCTGCTTTGCTACTCTCTCGTACTCTCTGTCTCCTTCTGTCGTCACTCCCTACACTTGCTACGCTCTCTCCCTCTCCTTCTGTCGTCACTCCCTACACTTGCTACGCTCTCTCCCTCTCCTTCTGTCGTCACTCCCTACACTTGCTACGCTCTGTTTCTCTCCTCTCTCGCTCTCTCCCCCAGAGAGAGGCGTTCT
>NW_014588539.1:1837-2192 GCF_000485595.1 Priapulus caudatus | reverse complement strand
AACGCTATACACGCACGCTATACACGCACGCACAAACGCTATACACGCACGCACAAACGCTATACACGCACGCACAAACGCTATACACGCACGCTATACACGCACGCTATACACGCACGCAAAAACGCTATACACGCACGCACAAACGCTATACACGCACGCTATACACGCACGCTATACACGCACGCTATACACGCACGCTATACACGCACGCTATACACGCACGCTATACACGCACGCTATACACGCACGCTATACACGCACGCACAAACGCTATACACGCACGCACAAACGCTATACACGCACGCACAAACGCTATACACGCACGCTATACACGCACGCTATACACGCACGC
>NW_014588539.1:0-416 GCF_000485595.1 Priapulus caudatus | reverse complement strand
GCACACATCCACGCAAGTTCTTACACACTCACGCACAAGCCCTCGCACGCACACATCCACGCAAGTTCTCACGCACGCACACATCCACGCAAGTTCTTACACACACACATCCACGCAAGTTCTCACACACGCACGCACGCACACATCCACGCAAGTTCTTACACACGCACGCACACATCCACGCAAGTTCTTACACACTCACGCACAAGCCCTCGCACGCACACATCCACGCAAGTTCTCACACACGCACGCACACATCCACGCAAGTTCTTACACACGCACGCACAAGCCCTCGCACGCACACATCCACGCAAGTTCTCACGCACGCACACATCCATGCAAGTTCTTACACACACACATCCATTCAAGTTCTTACACACGCACGCACACATCCACGCAAGTTCTTACACACTCAC
>NW_014588538.1:1219-2192 GCF_000485595.1 Priapulus caudatus | reverse complement strand
CCTCTCCCTCTACTTCTTCTTCTCTTCTAATTATTCATCGACCTTCCTTTCTCGCAGACGCTGTCCCCCTCCTCTACTGAGCCCCTTCCATCGCCTTTACTCTTTCTTCGGCTATTGCCCAATACCCACCCACACCTTTCTCTCTCTTGTTTCAGTCCAATCGAGAAGAATTTGTATCAAAATCTACACACAAAGAGCACGTATCGTTAAAAAACAGCCCGAGGCACCTGCAGACTACAGCCATCAAATGCGCGCGCACACGCACGCACGCACACACGCACGCACACGCACACACGCGCACGCACACGCGCACGCACACACGCACACACACGCGCACGCACACGCGCACACACACACACGCACACGCACACGCACACGCCCACACACGCACACGCGCGCACACGCGCATACGCACACGCCCACACACAGTGAATTACAGTGCGCCGGGAACGACCTAATCGTCATGAAACCGTACAATCGTAAGAAATGTGCGGCACGTAGGAAAAAGTCCCACCGTTAGATTACCACTGGCAGGCAATTTCTTCAAGCGTAGAAGAAAGAAAGGATGAGAAAAGCGAGAAGAAGTATACTGCAGGCAAGGATGATCAGAGGGTATAAGAGAGAATCCAGGCACTGAAGAAAGAGATAATAATATACGAGGCGAAAAATGTGAAGCTACCTGAAACGTAGAAGAGAAGGCAGCCACATGCGAGGATGCAGAGAGGATCCGGAGTTGGAGGGAGAGAATGAGTAGAAGATGAGAAGAATGAGGAAGATGATGATGAGGAGGAGGAGGAGGAGAAGGAGGAGGACGAGGAGGAAAAAAAGAATGAGGAGGAGGAGGAGGAGGAGGAGAAGGAGGAGGAGAAGGAAGAGGAGGAGGACGAGGAGGAGAAGAAGAATGAGGAGGAGGAGAAGGAAGAGGAGGAGGAAGAGGAGGACGAGGAGGAGAAGAAGAATGAGGAGGAGGAGA
>NW_014588538.1:0-512 GCF_000485595.1 Priapulus caudatus | reverse complement strand
GCGGGTACAGGAGCGGAGCAGGGTGAGTACAGGAGGAGGGGCGGGTACAGGAGGGGAGCGGGGTGAGTACAGGAGGAGGGGCGGGTACAGGAGGAAGGGCGCAAGCATGAGAGCCGTGGGAGGAAGGGAACTGACTGCGTGGGAGGGAAGCGGGCGGGTACGGGACGGGAGCGGGTGAGTATAGGAGGAAGGGCGCAAGCATGAGAGCGGCGTGGGAGTCACACAGGATGGGTGCGGTAGAATGGGGAAAGTAGCGAGCACCGAGAAGGGCGCTGTAGAAGCGGGGAAGTAGAGGAGGCCGAGAAGGGCGCTGTAGAAGCGGGGAAGTAGAGGAGGCCGAGAAGGGCGCTGTAGAAGGGGGAAGTAGAGGAGACCGAGAAGGGCGCTGTAGAAGCGGGGAAGTAGAGGAGGCCGAGAAGGGCGCTGTAGAAGCGGGGAAGTAGAGGAGACCGAGAAGGGCGCTGTAGAAGGGGGGAAGTAGAGGAGGCCGAGAAGGGCGCTGTAGAAGGGGG
>NW_014588537.1:0-393 GCF_000485595.1 Priapulus caudatus | reverse complement strand
CTCTCTCTCTCTCTCTCTCTCTCTCTCTCTTTTTCTTTATTTCTCTCTCTCACGCTCCCTTCTTTATATCTCTTCATCTTTCTCCCCTTTCTCTCCTTCTCTCTCTCCCTCTCTCTTCCTTTATCTTAATCTCTCTCCCTCTCTTTTCTTTCTGTGAGAAAGCTGAGCTCCGCAATGATTATTATAAGATTAATATTATTATAAGTCGAGCGTTCTTTGCTAGTATAGTGTTTATCGAGTTTTTATGTGGAGTATTTTTTTACAAATCCGAGGACGCTCTCTCCCATACACTCGATATATATATATCTCTCTCTCTCTCTCTCTCGCTCTCTCTCTTCTCTCTCTCTCTCTCTCTCTCTCTCTCTCTCTCTCTCTCTCTCTCTCTCTCTCTCT
>NW_014588536.1:1812-2192 GCF_000485595.1 Priapulus caudatus | reverse complement strand
AGAGAGAGAGAGAGAGAGAGAGAGAGAGAGAGAGAGAGAGAGAGAGAGAGAGAGAATCTGTCTTCATGGGTTTTTACGATGGCTAGAATGACTATCGAATCGATATCTTGTCACGGCGCGAGATTTTTTACGAGACAATAATTAACAGCGCGTCCCAGATAGGAATGTCTAGCTACTGCTGCTGCTACTGCTGCTGCTGCCGCTGCTACTGCTGCTGCTACTGCTGCTGCTGCTGCTACTGCTGTTGCTGCTGCTGCTACTGCTGCTGCTACTACTGCTGCTGCTACTGCGGCTACTGCTGCTGCTACTGCTGCTGCTGCTACTACTGCTGCTGCTACTGCTGCTACTGCTGCTGCTACTGCTGCTACTGCTGCTGCTAC
>NW_014588535.1:0-2192 GCF_000485595.1 Priapulus caudatus | reverse complement strand
GCCACCTTCGTCTTTGCTATTGATATCCAGTCCTTTTTTAATTAATAGCGATACGACTTTCACGTTGTTTAGCTTTGCAGACTGGTGCAACAGAGTTAAACCTTCACTGTCTTTACTATTCGTATTTGCGTGATTATCAATCAAAAATTCTACTGTCGGTGCTTTTGCCGTACCGATGGCGTACCACAAAGCATCATGACCCAATGTGTCCTGCACACTTACATCCGCGCCAGCTTTCACCAGACGTTTCACCGTGCTAGTCGACATGGTGGTTACCGCATGCATTAGATCACTTTTATCTTTTATCAAGACATTATTCGTCCGTGCACCCTTCTCCAATAATTGTTTACTAATACTTTCATGCTTGTTAATAATAGCCAGTGACAGCGCACTACTTTTTGATTTATCCGTTACGCGCACATCTGCGTTAGCTAACAATAATTTTGTTACTACTTTGTTCTTACCGTGTTCTGCCGCCTTACCGCATTACACATCAATGGCGTTTTCCCGGCCAACCGAGCTGGGCGATGAGAGATTAATACTGCAACCTATTAATACGTTGTAACGCGCTTAATGTATTTCATGGCCCTTGAGTGGCCGTTGTCAGCGTGTTAGTGCAGTGTGACCTTCATGATGGACCTGATTTAGGGTTAGCTCCTTTTGCAATAATCAGCGAAAGTTAGCCAACTCTGATTGGCCCTCGCTGTATTCGCTATCATTAGCAGACTGCCATTTATATAACATGCCTTTGTAGCTGACTTTTTAGTGCCACCGAGTTTCTGGTAATGGTTGGCCTGCTTCTTTTAAGCTCAGCCAGTTTGCCACCGGTATTCTTCAACAGTTTTCACTGTGGGCGCCACTGTTGGCGGCCTTATGGCCGGCCAAATAATATGCGGTTTCACGCACATCTTATTTTTCCAATTGGCAATGCAGGGCTTTCTTATTTTAACAAGGCGCTGCTGTGCGTTATATCCTTTCGCTGATGCCAGCCATCGGAGCGAAGTGTTATTCCATTGGCGTTCCTTTATACTTGCAGTTTTGCCGCCTGCTCGATTCAAGATTCGCACCACTCCGACTCTCTAAATGAGCTGCAGCATTAATGGTCCGTCTTTCATACTTATACTGGCGCGCTTAACATCAGCGCCATATTTTAATTAGCAGCTTGACGATGTCTGGGTCCTTTTACATAGTTGCTTGAATAAATACACGCGACGTTGAAATCATCCCTTGTTTCCCGGCAGCTCACGTCCTCATCCAGTAGTTGCTCAGGCTGCATCTATATTGCCCGTACTAACGCATGTACAACGCTCTTCTGGTACGAGGCATTACCGATAAATACAGGGACCGCATCAACCAGATGTAATTTCTCTAAGGCGTTTCTGCGCCATGTCCCGTGCCCCTGCTTTCAGCGCCGCGTTTATACCAAGGTAAATTGCCTTGTTTGCTGGCATCCGCCTGTTATACCGCACACCTTCTTCATATAAAGTGCCCATGGAAAACTGCGCGACTGCTTTATGATCCTGTTTCCGCGCAGACTTCAACAGTCCACTGCGCACAGCTTTTTCAGAATTTTTTGCTTTGTCCGCCTGTCCGTTCCGTACTTAGCGGCAGATGATAATTGCTGCTTTCCCCCTTCCTTGCCAAGGGTTTAAGAATACGTACGGCCTTATCAAAATTTTGAGTGCGAATAGCAAACTTTGCATCCGACATCGTTGCAGCGTCTACTGTGGGTACTAGCAGAAAAGCAATACATATGATTGTTAAAAAGTTTTTTACCACGATTATTTTGTCCTAATTGTTTATTTACGCTGTGCCAAATTTAGTTTCGACGGTAATGCCAAGTTCTTTTAAAAATCCGGTTGGCAGAATACCGCCCGCGCACACAATAATTGCATCATTGTCGATACTAATTTCGCCATCTTCAGCATTAATAACGACTTTATCTGCTTCTATGTGTTTTACCGTCGATTTCATTAGTACACGTAAACGCCCACATTTCTCTGCAGCAGCGATGTTATTACGATTTTTTTCCTTAGCGCGCGAGAATGCTTCGCTTCGATAGGAAATCGCAACCGTCGTCCCTTCTTCTTCTGAAATACTGACCGCAGCCTCAAGCGCACTGTCACCACCACCGACTATCAGCACGTGCTGATTTTTATACTGAGCAGGATCAATTAATCGGTACACCACTT
>NW_014588534.1:1495-2192 GCF_000485595.1 Priapulus caudatus | reverse complement strand
TGTGTGCGTGTGCGTGTACATGCGTGCGCGCGCGCGCGCGGGTGTGTGTGTGTGTGCGTGTGCGTGTACATGCGTGCGCGCGCGCGCGTGTGTGTGTGTGTGTGTGTGTTGCGTATACTATTGCAAATAAAATTGATGTTCGGTGGCTCTTCAGAAAAAAAAGCTTTTACCGCCAGCCTAGCTGCTGGTTCGTTCACCGGTCAACACGCCGCGTGACGTGCGTGCCTCACCTTCCCCGTCATCCCCTCCTCTCCTTCCCTTCCCCTCCTCCTCTCCTCCTCTCCTCCCCCTCCTCCCCTCTTCCTCACCCTATGTATAGCAGGGCGGTCGGTACGTATTCTCCGATCTGCTCCGATGTTTCCTGGAAAGCCGTCAACGTCACGCGCGCACGTGCGCCATTTACTATTTACGATGCAATCATAGCGGTTCCCCCCGCAGGCATGCTACGCGCACACACACACGCGCGCGCGCGCACGCATGTACACGCACACGCACACACACACACACACGCGCGCGCGCACGCATGTACACGCACACGCACACACACACACACGCGCGCGCGCGCGCACGCATGTACACGCACACGCACACGCACACACACACACACACACGCGCACGCATGTACACGCACACGCACACACACACACACACGCGCGCGCGCGCACGCATGTACACGCACACGCACACGCACACACAC
>NW_014588534.1:0-442 GCF_000485595.1 Priapulus caudatus | reverse complement strand
TTAGGGTTAGGGTTAGGGTTAGTCAGAAATAGCCAAACGAAGCTAAACGAGCCAGGACAAACAGAGGTCAGGGGGACATATACTCTACGAGCTATACTTAGTGAGACGTCTCCGCGTAAATCCATTGTCGACTATCGCGTTTCGTACTAATCGCGTTACAAGGTCACCCCGGGGTCACGTAAACATGCGTTCATTGTCGTTCTAACGTGAAATTCTGCGTAGAATTTACACGAACTTGTGTGTAAACTTTACTCTGAATGTGCGATTGTGTAACCGAAAGTTAGTGAAACACGAAGCAACACGCGCACAGACACTAATGTGTGTATCAGGCGAGGACTATGTGTGTGTGTGTGTGTGTGCGTGCGAGTGTGTGTGTGTGTGTGTGCGTGCGTGCGTGCGTGCGTGCGTGCGTGCGTGCGTGCGTGCGTGCGTGCGTGCGTGC
>NW_014588533.1:0-2194 GCF_000485595.1 Priapulus caudatus | reverse complement strand
AAGCGCTTTGTTAATGCCTTTTTTTTGAACAGCATCAACAAAAGAAAGAGACCCCCCTGTGTCAGGATTGTTGTCACCCCTAAAGTTTCATAAATCATAGGGGGCGAATAGGATCACAATCATGGCTTATCCCATTGAACGAAAGGAAGCAGTTCTTAAAAAACTATTGCCTCCTGTTAACAAAACCGTCGCAGAAGTCGCACGAGAAGAAGGCATATCCGTCCAAACGCTTTATAGTTGGCGCGACAAAACCAAACAATCAGGAATCCCCTTGCCAGGAAAAACCACCCATACAGACAACTGGTCAGCTGAAACAAAGCTAGCCGTTGTGATACAAACAGCCGCCTTTTCAGAGTCAGAACTTAGCCAGTACTGTCGAGAAAAAGGCCTATTTAGTGAACAGCTTAAGCAGTGGAAGACCCAATGTTTAACAGGGTTTGAGGTCAGTAAAGCGCAACAAACAGCCGTTGCCAAACAAGTCAAAACCGATCAACTTAAGATTAAATCCCTTGAAAAAGAGCTGCGATATAAAGAAAAAGCACTGGCTGAAACAGCGGCCTTGTTGGTGCTTAGAAAAAAGCTGGATGCGTTCTGGGAGCAAGACAACGAGGACAACTAACCTCGCACTCAGAACGCACGCAATTAATTACCATCATTCAGCAGGCAACCCAAGCAGGCGCACGGCTGCAACAAGCCTGTGATGAAGCAGATATCAGTCTAAGAACGTATAAACGCTGGTACAAAGACGGCATAGTACAAGAGGATCAGCGCGCTCACTGCCAGCGGCCTACGCCTTCCAATAAATTAACGCGTGAAGAACAGCAAACGATTATAACGGTCTGTAACACGCCAGAGTATGCCAGTCTTCCACCCAGTCAGATCGTACCTGATTTGTTGGATAAAGGTATTTACCATGCCTCTGAATCCAGCTTTTATCGTCTTTTAAAGGAAGAAGGTCAAATGAATCACCGCGGAAGAGCACAAGCCCCCAAGAAGCGGAGCAAACCGACGAGTTACCACGCGACCAAGGCGAATCAGGTCTGGTCGTGGGACATTACCTACTTATCCTCTGTGGTTAAAGGCCAGTTCTACTATCTTTATCTTTTTGAAGATATTTATAGTCGAAAAATTGTTGGATACGAAGTTCACACCAAGGAGTGTGGTCAACTGGCCTCACAGCTATTACAGCGCTGCCTGTTAACAGAACAATGCTTTCATCAGGTGCCCTCCTTGGTCTTACATTCAGATAATGGCGCACCGATGAAATCACAAACGCTAAAGGCCAAACTGGAAGAACTTGGCATCATCTCATCGTACAGTAGACCGCGCGTGAGTAATGACAACCCTTTTTCAGAAGCCTTATTTAAGACACTGAAATACCGAGGTAACTGGCCATCATCGGGCTTTCAAAGCTTGGAAGCGGCGCGGGATTGGGTGCAACATTTTGCTGACTGGTATAATCACCAGCATAAACATAGCCAACTCAACTTTGTATCTCCTGGCGAACGTCATGCTGGCTTGGATAGTGAGATATTGCAACGTCGTAAACGCGTATTAGAAGCCGCAAAAACATCACATCCCCTACGATGGTCTGGATCCGTGAGGAATTGTGAGCCGATTGGAACCGTTATGCTGAACCCTGACCGA
The DNA here is from genome assembly GCF_000485595.1 of Priapulus caudatus. Taxonomy (NCBI): domain Eukaryota; kingdom Metazoa; phylum Priapulida; class Priapulimorpha; order Priapulimorphida; family Priapulidae; genus Priapulus; species Priapulus caudatus. The sequence goes on along the minus strand of NW_014588533.1, from coordinate 547 downwards.
GAGGAAAATACGATGCCCTGAAAATAGCAGGTTAAATATCAAGCAAAAGGTGACAACTATCTTGACAAACACCGTATAGGGCAGATGAATAAATACGTTTCGTACTGGAGGAAGAATTGCCAGTACGCATATGAAAAAGATGCTATAGGCTTGATTCTCTGTAAAGAAGTAAACAGTGAAGAAGTCGCCTACGCATTGGAAAACCTAGAAGAAAGAATATTTGTAGCAACCTATCAAACAAAACTCCCAAGTGATGAGAAACTAAAAAAGGCGGTACGGACATTACTCTAAAAGTCTCCCTCATATCTCAATAAATAAAAAAGGAGTTACCTATTACCCCGTATCGACAAAAAAGCAAGAATCTAGCGAAGCAGGATTACAAGAACACCATATAGATTAATATCTATCTATAAATTTCACCTATGCTGAAATATTCGCAGAATATACCGAGAGCGGAAAGAAAAACGACTAGATGATGCATTAGGGGTATTACTTTTATAAGTACATAATCATATAAGTATAAATTACTTATTCTTTTCCCAAAACT
>NW_014588532.1:1739-2194 GCF_000485595.1 Priapulus caudatus | reverse complement strand
GAGAGAGAGAGAGAGAGAGAGAGAGAGAGAGAGAGAGAGAGAGATAGTGGATCTGCAGCCACGTCCATCCACGTCCATCCATCCACCGTACTCACCGTACCTGTATCACTCTACCTGCAGCAAGCACGGCGGGGAATGTTACGCGCTCCTACAGGTGGAATAATTGTATATAGCGAGCGATTGGCCGTATTTCACAGCGCACTGAGCAGCAAGGCATGCTATTGTTGTGTGCGCTCTCTCTATCCCTCTTACTCGCACGCAGTCTCTCTCTTTCTCTGCATGTGTGCCTAGTAATTTCTCCGTGTAACTCTCTCTGTCGCTCTTTCTCTCTCACTCGCTGTGTGTGTGTCTCTCTCTCTCTTTCACTGTCTCTTTCTACATTTCTGTGTGTGTGTGTGTGTGTCTCTCTCTCTCTCTCTCTCTTCTCTCTCTCTCTCTCTCTCTCTCTCTCTCTC
>NW_014588532.1:0-905 GCF_000485595.1 Priapulus caudatus | reverse complement strand
GAGGCTCGCGGCTCTCGCGGCCTCTCGCGACTCTGGATCATCTACGCATGCGCCGATAGCGCTGTCGCGAGTTTCCTCACAAATGCTAGTAAAATGCTTGCAGATTATATTACAAGAACTTACGATTATATCAGGAGTGTATAATAATTATAGTATAAATTATACGCTCACGATGATATTACAAGAAACCTAAACACGACCACGAATATTAGCAGAAACATTGTCTGTCGCACATTGGCCCCCGATATTTAATCGGTATCCGGTATCAGAAGGAGAGGGCTAGCTTGCGGGAAGGTGACTGCATGTCTATCTGTGTAGTTGTGCATGTACATGTACGATGTATGATTATAGATAGATGTGCCCCGTGCTCCCGGTATAGGGCACATGAGTGGAGTTAGGAGAGCAGAGTGGATAGTTGTTGGATGGTATAGGGGTGGAAGATTGTGGGAGCACAGGGGAGGCGAGGATAGCGTGGGGGAGATTAGGACGAAACAGATGGATGTGCAGATTTGATGGGGAGAGGTAAGTGCCAACGAAGCGAGCTTGGATAGAAGCTAAAATGGGAGGGATGTAGACCGTGTGAATATGTCAAGGGTAGGGCAGCGGATAGAGAGGACAGGAAAACAGAGAGTAGAGGACAAACGGGTGTAGAGCGGAGGTGAGGTAGAAGAGCGAGTGATAGTGAAGGTGGGATGAAGCGCTTATTATAACGAGGCCGTGGACTGAGCTGGACTGACAGGCGTACACGTAAATCCAGAAATCCCTCCGTCATATTGCTCGCGGAGGCGGGGCGTGGCATTGACCGCGATCCGCCCTGAGAGGCAGCGAGAGCAGCAGATGTGTAATCGCCTGCGCGCTCTCTCTCTCTCTCTCTCTCTCTCTCTCTCTCTCTCTCTCTCTTTCTC
>NW_014588531.1:1646-2194 GCF_000485595.1 Priapulus caudatus | reverse complement strand
CTGCGGGCCGTGCAGCCGCGCGAGCCCGCCGCGCCGCGCCCCACGCGCCTCCGCACCTACCAGCCGCTGAGCACGAGCGAGCCGCCGCCGCTCGCCGGCGCCCCCCAGCGGACGGAGTCGTACAAGGGCGCCGTGTACAACGACGCGCGCGGCGGCGGCGGCGGCGGCTACGCGCACGACGCGGCGGGGCGAGCGCGGCGGAAGAGTCCGTCGGGCGATCGGCGGGCGAGGCAGCCGCCGCTGTCGTTCACAAAGGCGCTCGAGGTGAGTGACGACCTGTCGTCGCGGCAACGCGGCGGCGGCGCCGCGTCGCAGCATCCGCGTCCGATCCTGACGGGCGGCGGCTACACGAGCCCGGACAGGGACGGCCTCAGCGACTACGACACCAACTACGAGATCTCTGTGTGAGAGCGACACCAACTACGACATCTTGTGTGAGAGCGACACCAACTACGAGATCTCTGTGGCAGAGCGACACCAACTACGAGATCTCTGTGAGAGAGCGACACCAACTACGAGAGCTCTGTGTGAGAGCGACACCAACTACG
>NW_014588531.1:0-780 GCF_000485595.1 Priapulus caudatus | reverse complement strand
ACACCAACTACGAGATCTCTGTGTGAGAGCGACACCAACTACGAGATCTCTGTGTGTGAGCGACACTAACTACGAGATCTCTGTGAGAGAGCGACACCAACTACGACATCTTTGTGTGAGAGCGACACCAACTACGAGATCTCTGTGTGAGAGCGACACCAACTACGAGATCTCTGTGAGAGAGCGACACCAACTACGAGATCTCTGTGTGAGAGCGACACCAACTACGAGATCTCTGTGGGAGAGCGACACCAACTACGAGATCTCTGTGTGAGAGCGACACCAACTACGAGATCTCTGTGTGAGAGCGACACCAACTACGAGATGTCTGTGGCAGAGCGACCACCAACTACGAGATCTCTGTGTGAGAGCGACACCAACTACGAGATGTCTGTGGCAGAGCGACACCAACTACGAGATGTCTGTGTGAGAGCGACACCAACTACGAGATCTCTGTGTGAGAGCGACACCAACTACGAGATCTCTGTGTGAGAGCGACACCAACTACGACATCTCTGTGTGAGAGCGACACCAACTACGAGATCTCTGTGTGAGAGCGACACCAACTACGAGATCTCTGTGTGAGAGCGACACCAACTACGAGATCTCTGTGGGAGAGCGACACCAACTACGAGATCTCTGTGGGAGAGCTAGACGCGTGACCGATGGTGACACCCTGACGCGGTGACGCGTGACCTATGGTGACGCGGTGACGCGGCAATGAATGATAGATGGTGACGTTGTGACGCGTGACCGATGGTGACGCGGCAATGAATGATA
>NW_014588530.1:0-2194 GCF_000485595.1 Priapulus caudatus | reverse complement strand
CTCTCTCTCTCTTCTTCTCTCTTCTTCTCTCTCTCTCTTTACTTCTTCTCTTCTTCTCGCGCTGCTCTCTCTCTCTCTCTCTCTCTCTCTCTCTGCCTGTCTGTCTCTCTGTCTCTGTCTCTCTGTCTGACGGACGCACGCACGCACGGACAGACGCACACGTGTACGCACGCACGCACGGACAGACGCACACATGTACGCACGCATGCACGCACGCACGCACGCACACCGTCATTGATGCGGAAATGATACTCATGCTTATAGTCGTGCGCACAGACAATGAGCGAGAGGAGGGTTTGTGTGTGCAGGCGAGCAATCCGATTATGGGGTAATGAGAGAATCTCTCACAAGCTCACACCCTTTCACGCCTTGATTATGATAGCAAGCCAAGCGATGTGCTGCTCCAGATTATACACGCAGTGGAGTGAGGAGGAGGAGGAGGAGGAGGAGGAGGGGGAGGGGAGGAAATGAGGAGGAGGAGGAGGAGGAAGCGAGGAGGATGAAGAGGGGCTGAGATGTTAGCGGTGGAGAGGAGTTGAGAAAAAAGGAGAGGGGAGGAGGAGGAGGAGGACGGAGGAGGAGGAAGGAGCAGGATGACGAGGAGGCTTGAGATGTCAGCAGGTGGAGGAGGGAGGAAGAGAGAGGAGAGGGAGAGGAGGAGAAGAGAGGGGAGGAGGAGGAGGAGGAGGAGGGGGGGGGGAGAAGAGTTTAGCAAGTGAGGAGGAGGAGGAGGAAGATTAAACTAGAGGAGATGTTAGGAGGTGGAGGAGGAGGAAGAGGAAGGGAGCAGAGGAGATCGAGAGAGAGAGAGGAGAGAGGAGAGAGAGAAAGGAGAGGAGAGAGGAGAAAAAGCTGTGAGAGAGGAGAGAGAGATTAGGAGAGAGAGGATAGGGAAGCAAGAGAGAATGATGTGAATGTGTGTTCTTTCTTCTCATTCTCTCTCTCTCTCTCTCTCTCTCTTCTCTTCTTTCTGTTCTCTCTCTTCTCTTTCTTTTCTGTCTCTCGTCTCTTTCTGTCTTCGCTCTCTTTCTCTTCTCTCTCTATCTCTCTTGCTCCTTTCCTCTTTCTCTCCTCCACTCCTAAAGTTCTCCTTCTAGTTTTAATTCCTTCCTCCTCCTCTCTCCTTCTACTCTTCTTCTCTCCTCTCCTCTCCCTCTTTTTTTGTTCTTTCTCTCTTCTTCTCTCGTCTTTCTACCCGCTAACGTATTTCTCTCTCTTTCTCTCTCTCTCTGCTCTTCTCTCTTCTCTTGCTCGCTTTCTCTCTCACTCCGCCTCTTTTTCTCTGGACATTTTTCTCAAGATCTCCCCTCGTCTCGCGCGCGCGCCTCTCTCTCTCGCTCTCGCTCTCGCTCTCGCTCTCTCTTCTCTCGCTCTCTCTCTTCTCTCTATCTCGCTTCGCTCTCTCTCTCTCTCTCGGCTCTCTCTCTCTTCTGTCTCTCTCTCTCTCTCTTTCTTTTTCTGTCTCTCGCTCTCTTTCTGTCTCTCGCTCTCTTTCTCTCTCTCTCTATCTCTCTCTCTCTTTTTTTGTCCTTTCCCTCTCTCTCTCTTTTTCTGTAATTTCCTCTTTCTTTCTCTTTCTCGCTCTCTCTCTCTTTCTTTATTTCTCTCTCTTTCTCTCTCTCTCTCTTGCTCCGCTTTCTTCTCTCACTCCCGCTTCTTTCGTCTTGACCATTTCAATTCTCCCCTCGTCTTGCCGCCGCGCTCTCTCTCTCGCTCTCTCCGCTCTCTCTCTCTCTTCTAATCTCGGCTCTCGCTCTCTTCTTTCTCTTTCTTCTTTCTCTCTTCTTCTCTCTCTCTTCTCTCTCGTCTTCTCTCTCACTCGCTCTTCTTTCTCTCTCTCTCTCTCTCTCTCTCTCTCTCTCTCTTTCGCTCTCTTTCGCGGTCTCTCTCAGAGCGTGGTCTTCTAGATCTTGTCTGTCATTAATATCTTCACATATCACTTTCAAACGTCAATGTGATTGTGTAATAGCGCGTGGTCTTGCCAGCATCTAAGCAATGGCTTCGTCTCATGTGGCGATAATAGCTTTATGAAGACCGCGGGAAAAAGCCGTCAGCATCACGCGACAGCGTTCTTACTGACCAGAAATTAGCTTGCCTTTCTCTCCTCGATGGGTGACTGTGTGTGTGTGTGTGTGTGTGTGTGTGTGTGTGTGTGTGTGTGTGTGTGTGTGTGTGTGTGTGTGTGTGTGTGTGT
>NW_014588529.1:1627-2194 GCF_000485595.1 Priapulus caudatus | reverse complement strand
AGAGAGAGAGAGAGAGAGAGAGAGAGAGAGAGAGAGAGAGAGAGAGAGAGAGAGAGAGAGAGAATAGTTTATAGGTACTATGATTGCTATACATTTATTTGCTCACATATTATATATATCTACAGTATAGCGTATATAATAACACTATAAGATATATGTATAATTATGTACAACAGCGACAGTGATAACACCTACCTATGGGTGAATCCTCCGGGTTCATGAGGTCTAGGTACGCGTCGGCCATGTTGCTGCGCGGGGGCTGATCGGGGGGATTGGGAAGCAGGTAGTCGTCCTCATCCACCTGCAGGCGTAGGTGCGGGTGCCCGCCGCCCCCGCCGTACTTCATAGCGATAGAGTTGGGAAGCTTGTGGCCGGCGGACGTCGATGGCTCCTCAGCTATGTCTGCTTCTATAGAGGTGTGAGAGATGGAGACATTACATACATATCAGCTATGTCTGCTTCTATACAGGTGTGAGATAGATGGAGACATTATATACATATCAGCTATGTCTGCTTCTATACAGGTGTGAGAGAGATGGAGACATTACATACATATCAGCTATGTCT
>NW_014588529.1:0-456 GCF_000485595.1 Priapulus caudatus | reverse complement strand
ACATACATATCAGCTATGTCTGCTTCTATAGAGGTGTGAGAGAGAGATGGAGACATTACATACATATCAGCTATGTCTGTTTCTATAGAGGTGTGAGAGAGAGATGGAGACATTACATACATATCAGCTATGTCTGCTTCTATAGAGGTGTGGGAGAGAGATAGAGACATTACATACATATCAGCTATGTCTGCTTCTATAGAGGTGTGAGAGAGATGGAGACATTACATACATATCAGCTATGTCTGCTTCTATAGAGGTGTGAGAGAGATGGAGACATTACATACATATCAGCTATGTCTGCTTCTATACAGGTGAGAGCGATAATAAAACATATACATATATATATAAATATATACATATATATATATACGTACATACATACATACAGACATTATATATCTATCTATCTATATAATACATATATATATATATATACATACATACATACAGACA
>NW_014588528.1:1563-2195 GCF_000485595.1 Priapulus caudatus | reverse complement strand
TCTCTCTCTCTCCTCCTCTCCTCTCTCCCTCCTCCTCTCTCTCTCTCTCTCTCTCTCTCTCTCGCTCTCCTCTGACAACCAGTACACGATTGATCGACACATCCAGTCTAGTTAAAATGCGGAGTTCGTGCGCGCTAACGAAACGCAGGCAAACACTCACTAAGGCAGACAAACACTCACTAAACACCCTGGCTGAGTTACGACCCGTGTTAAAGTTAGTTAAAGAACGTAAAATCAGAGGGGGTGAACCTGTGACTAGAATAAGGTTTATGGTGCAGTAAATTTCGGACTAATGTGGTGAAGTTAGAAGTAAACTCAGGGGGAAATTATTATTAGAACTGACTAGAACAAAATGTCTTTAGTACAGTAAATTTGGGACTAAAATTTGGTTTATGATGATGAAGTCAAAAGAGAATGGACAAGAGAGATAGCGAGAGAAAAATAAAGAAACCTTATTTATTTATTGACTTCAAATAAAAAGAATATCGTATTACCCAGCGTGCGTCATTGAATATGAATGAGAACAAGGGAGAGAGGGGGAGGGAGAGAGTGAGACAGAGAGAGAGAGAGAGAGAGAGAGAGAGAGAGAGAGAGAGAGAAGAGAGAGAGAGAGAGAGAGAGAGAGAGAGAGA
>NW_014588528.1:0-591 GCF_000485595.1 Priapulus caudatus | reverse complement strand
CCCGCACGCACGCACGCACGCACGCACGCACGCACGCACGCACGCACGCCTCTCTCACACCTTCTACCCTAGCACCGCCCGCACTCTCATTTTCATTTTCATTTTTACTTTCATTTTCATTCTGATCCTTATCCTCATCCCCATCCTCATCCTCATCCTTATTCCTGTTCTCATTACGATTCCTATTCTTATCCTGACGCATAGTTCCTAATGCATAATAAATCCGCGCGGGAACATCAACAGATCATGTGAAATCGAATCGAACCAAGGCCGGAAACTCCGCAGCCATTTCAAAACTAAAGCTGCAAATCCCTAGGCTTGTCTAACAGATAAATCCTTCCTTCCGTCCTCCTTCTATGCTTTGTCTAGGCTTCCCCGCTCGATGTAATTTATTTACTCCTCCTTCGATCGACCCCCTCCCCCACTAGCGCTGCATGGCTGATATATCGCACATAAATGCTTCCTCCTCCTCGTCCTCCTCCTCCTCTTTATCCTCCTCCTCCTCCTCCGCCTCCTCTTTATCCTCCTCCTTCTCCTCCTCCTCGTCCTCCTCCTCCTCTTTATCCTCCTCCTCCTCCTCCGCCTCCTCTT
>NW_014588527.1:1687-2195 GCF_000485595.1 Priapulus caudatus | reverse complement strand
GTGTGTGTGTGTGTGTGTGTGTGTGTGTGTGTGTGTGTGTGTGTGTGTGTGTGTGTGTGTGTGTGTGTGTGTGTGCGTGCGCGCGTGGGTATAAGGCGTGTTCGTGTGCGTGCAGGGGGAGGGATGGGCCTGGTACGATATGTCCTACAGTGTTGTCACGCCGACATCTCCACCGCCATTATAACTCATTAAGCCTTTATCAGCGTTTTGTGAAGCTGCAGCAGCAAGAATACTATCAATTAACTCGTTCTTCCGTATTCGATGCGCACGCAACCAGGCATTAATTTTCCTCCGAGATGCCCTTTTGTTCTTTCAGAAGCAGCAGCAACAACAACAGCAGAAGCAGCAGTAGAAGCAACAGCAGCAGCAGCAGCAGCAGCAGAAGCAGCAGTACTAGCAGCAGAAGCAGCAGCAGCAGCAGAAGCAGCAGCAACAGCACCACCAGCACCAGAAGCAGCAGCAGCAGCAGCAGCAACAGCAGCAGCAGCAGTACAGCAGCAGCAGCAGC
>NW_014588527.1:0-292 GCF_000485595.1 Priapulus caudatus | reverse complement strand
TGTGTGTGTGTGTGTGTGTGTGTGTGTGTGTGTGTGTGTGTGTGTGTGTGTGTGTGTGTGTGTGTGCGTGCGCGCGCGTGCGTGCGTGTGTGCGTATCAGGCTGCTGGGACATGATTCATAACGGATCTACCGCAGAGCCCAGTTATATTATTTCACCATCCGCGCGTCCGTGCGTCCGTGCGTCCGTGAGCGCGTGCGTCAGTCTGTACAATAACATAAAATTTAAAATGCAAATTTAAAATACGCAAGTTATTAATAATAATAATAATAATAATAATAATAATAATAATA
>NW_014588526.1:1785-2195 GCF_000485595.1 Priapulus caudatus | reverse complement strand
GCACGCACAAACAAACACGCCACGTCTCAAGGGGAGGTGGTTGGTGTGGGTGGGGGCGGATCCGGAGTGGACTGACTGAGTCACGAGTCATTCTCTACTTTCGTTGATTAAATCACGGAGGCGTGTGAAAAGTAGCGCGCTCCGCCGTCTGAATACTGAAAGCACCGCGTGCCGACGTCTGAGAGAGAGGGGGAGGAGAAAAAGAAAGAAGGGGAGAGAGGGGGAGAGGGAGGAGAGAGAGAGAGAGAGAGAGGAGAAGGGGAGAGGTGTGAAAAGCAGCGAGCTCCGCCGTCTGAATACTGAAAGCACCGCGTGCCGACGTCTGAGAGAGAGGGGAGGAGAAAAAGAAAGAAGGGGAGAGAGGGGGAGAGGGAGGAGAGAGAGAGAGAGAGGGAGAGAGGAGAAGGGGA
>NW_014588526.1:0-444 GCF_000485595.1 Priapulus caudatus | reverse complement strand
CTCTCTCTCTCTCTCTCTCTCTCTCGTCTCTCTCTCTCTCTCTCTCTCTCTCTCTCTCTCTCTCTCTTCTCTCTCTCTCTCTCTCTATCTCTCTGTCTCTCTCTCTCTCTCTCTCTCTCTCTCTCTCTGCCTTCCTTAGTTTATGTATGTGGGAATGTAACTTCAATACTCTTTTTATATGATAGTAAGTCCCTTCTCTCTCCTTCCTTTTCATTGCCTACACTTACCTTCTCTTACCTTTCCTTTCCTCTACGTCCCTCCCCTTCTCTTTATCTTCCCTCCCTTCCCTTCCCTTTCCTCCCTCTCCCTACCACTCCCTACATGTCACCATATCCCCTCGCCCGCCGTCTCATTTTTCAAGCGTTCCCTTGAGAGGATCATGTAGAATAAGCAGCGTTGAATACACGGCGGCTATACATAAATGCGATTAAAATCTTCACCCTT
>NW_014588525.1:1810-2196 GCF_000485595.1 Priapulus caudatus | reverse complement strand
CACACACACACACACACACACACACACACACACACGCACGCACACACACACACACACAGAGAGAGAGACACGCGGACTAGCAGGTGCGAGTACATACACACACACAAGGGCTGGTTCGATGGCGCTCCTGGCTAATTTGTTTGCCATCACAATCCAATAGCAGCATCTATCCCATCTCATCTACTCCATCTGCTATAGCAATCCACTCCCAGCTCCACGGGCGGACTCGCTAGCTCTACTCTAGTGTAGCTGTAACATATGTGTCACACAGTCACGCGTGTGTCATATAGTGTCGTCTGTCACGCGGGCTGTCACATAGTGTCGTCTGTCACGCGGGTCTGTCACATAGTGTCGTCTGTCACGCGGGCTGTCACATAGTGTCGTCT
>NW_014588525.1:0-287 GCF_000485595.1 Priapulus caudatus | reverse complement strand
ACGATTAGTCAATATATTAGCAAATATATGCGTACCGTAATCTCCCGTACCGGCTTGAATATAGACACCCCCGTTTGGGTATCGGCGGCGCATGCGTGCCTGTCCTCAGGCGACGCTCAATAACTAGGCATATTGTGTTGCGGAGCGCGCGCGCGCACGCACGCACGCACGCACGCACGCACGCACGCACGCACACAACATCGTTGCCGCTCTGATTTGATGAGATGACAGCTGGTGATGACAGAGCGTGGCTTGTCAACGCTAGACTGGTCTCGTCTCGTCTCTCT
>NW_014588524.1:1541-2197 GCF_000485595.1 Priapulus caudatus | reverse complement strand
TTTCCCTCTCCCTCTCCCTCTCCCTCTCACCCTCCCTCTCCCTCCCTTTTCTCCTCTCCTTCTCCACTCCCGCTCACGCCCCATCACCCCTCTCAGGCCTCACCATCCTTCCCCTCCCCACCACCCCTCTCCCGCTCCCGCCCCAGCACCCCTCTCCCGCTGACGCCCACTCTCCCTCCCCCTCTCTCCTCACGCCCCTCTCCCCGCTCCCCCTCATGCCCCACCACCCTCCCCTCCCCACCACCGCTCTCCCGCTCCCGCACCACCACCCTCTACCCTCCTCCTCCTCATCCTCCTCTTCCTCCTCCTCCTCCTCCTCACGCTCCACCCCCGGAGCGCGTGAAAGGGTCATACACCCTTTACTACCAGCATGAAATCTGCGACATGTCTCTCTGCCGCGGCCCGTCACTCCCCCCCCCCGCGAGAGAGAGATGCATGCATCCTTCCGACAGGGATATCCGACGGGCAAAGCGGTGTCTCGTGTTTGCGTTCACATCGTGTGCGGTTTCGTCAGGGCTGCGGCGGTTTCGCAGGGCTGCGGCGGTGGCGTTGGGGGGAGGCGGGGGAGGCGGCGGTGGCGTGGGAGGAGGCGGGGGAGGCGGCGGTGGCGTGGGGGGAGGCGGGGGAGGCGGCGGTGGCGTGGGAGGAGGCGGGGG
>NW_014588524.1:0-382 GCF_000485595.1 Priapulus caudatus | reverse complement strand
GGCGGCGGCGGCGGGGGCGGGGCGGGGGGCTATGGGGCGGAGGCGTGGGGATGTGGGTAGTGAGGCGGTCGGTGGTGCTGTGGTGAGGGCTATGGGACGGCGGCGGGGATGGGGGGGGTGGCAGGAGCAGGGGTTGCGAAAGCGGAGACATACGCATAGACAGTGTCGAATACTCTGATTCAAAAATATAGTGAAACCACGTGGAAATCACCATCAAATTATATCGTATTATATCATTAAGAGACACATCAAACTATGTACATTATCTCTAGTCTATCAGCCTATAGCTAGTGTAGTATTTCCGCGGCATATTTAAAGTGTATGCACTATACTGCGGCTCATAGGGTCTATGTCCCCCAGGGTACTGCCGGAACGTACCCCG
>NW_014588523.1:0-303 GCF_000485595.1 Priapulus caudatus | reverse complement strand
CTCCCTCCGTCTCTCTCGTCCTCTCCCTCGCGTACCCACCCTCTCTCTCCCTCTCTCTCGTCCTCTCCCTCGCGTACCCACCCTCTCTCTCCCTCTCTCTCGTCCTCTCCCTCGCGTACCCACCCTCTCTCCCCTCTCTCTCGTCCTCTCCCTCGCGTACCCACCCTCTCTCCCCCCTCCTCTCTCTCGTCCTCTCCCTCGCGTACCCACCCTCTCTCCCCTCTCTCTCGTCCTCTCCCTCGCGTACCCACCCTCTCTCCCCCTCTCTCTCGTCCCCTCCCTCGCGTACCCACCCTCTCTCCC
>NW_014588522.1:1758-2198 GCF_000485595.1 Priapulus caudatus | reverse complement strand
GCATGGAGGAGTAGCCAGTTTCGCTCGGCGTTCTGCGCAGTGTTGGCTTTCAGAACATAATACGTAAGCGTCGCCAGCGTAGAATTCTAGTGTCCGCACGAGGGACATTAGCGTTCAGATGAGTATAATTATGTTTGCTTGTGCTTCTATATAATATGGCGATGTCACGTGAATGCAGACGAAATGTAGTTAGATGCAGAGCCGGGTCGATACCTTTACGAGTGCGTTTCCCCTTATATATGTACTTCGTTCCCTCTCTATTTCACTTCATATAGCCTCTCCCCTTCGTTCTGTACCTTCTCCTCCCCTCCTGCCTCACCCCCGCCACTTTCCCGTCTCCCTCTCCTCGATCAATATGAACTATTTATATGTTCCCTCATAATATGGTTTTACTATTTAACGTTCATATGTTGAAACGCTACTTCTAGAGCTTCAGGGAG
>NW_014588522.1:0-253 GCF_000485595.1 Priapulus caudatus | reverse complement strand
ATACAGATATTATTAGTACAGGTACAGATATTATTAGTACAGGTATAGGTATTATTAGTACAGGTACAGGTATTATTAGTACAGGTACAGGTATTATTAGTACAGGTACATGTATTATTAGTACACGTACAGGTATTATATTAGTACAGGTACCGGTATTATTAGTACAGGTATAGGTATTATTAGTACAGGTACAGGTATTATTAGTACAGGTACAGGTATTATTAGTACAGGTACAGGTATTATTAGTACA
>NW_014588521.1:1928-2198 GCF_000485595.1 Priapulus caudatus | reverse complement strand
CACCAGCAATAGTAGTAGCAGCAGCACCAGCAATAGTAGTAGCAGCAGCACCAGCAATAGTAGTAGCAGCAGCACCAGCAATAGTAGTAGCAGCAGCACCAGCAATAGTAGTAGCAGCAGCAGCAGTATCAGCAATAGCAGTAGCAGCAGCACCAGCAATAGTATTAGCAGCAGTACGTAGTGACGGTAGCAGCAGTAGTGTTAGTAGTAGGAGGAGCAGCAGCCGTAGAAGCAGCAGCAGCAGCAGCAGCAGCAGTATCATCATCATCA
>NW_014588521.1:0-490 GCF_000485595.1 Priapulus caudatus | reverse complement strand
TATATATATATATATATATATATATATATATATATATATGCATTATCGTGATATATATTTAAGTGTGTCTTGGTGTGGTAGCAGCCAGTGACAGCCATCCACTGCTATGCTATCGTCCGTCTAGCACGGCAGCGCGTGAGCAAGAGCAGCCCATCAAGTCAGTAAACCCACCAGTGCCTGTCTAAATAATAACACAAGGCCCTAAATAGTTCGAGTTATACAGTCTTCTGTTTAGTCTAAACAGTCCGGCCCAGGCCACGGCTACATGCCCGCCCTGTCCCGTGCTACATGCCCACCCTGCCCCGTGCTACATGCCCACCCTGCCCCGTGCTACATGCACACCCTGCCCCGTGCTACATATAGGCCTACCCACCCTGCCCCGTGCTACGTGCCCACCCTGCCCCGTGCTACATACCCACCCTGCCCCGTGCTACATGCCCACCCTGCCCCGTGCTACATGCCCACCCTGCCCCGTGCTACATGCCCACCC
>NW_014588520.1:1599-2198 GCF_000485595.1 Priapulus caudatus | reverse complement strand
AGAGAGAGGAAGAGAAAGACCGAAAGGGGGAGAGGAGGGAGGGAGGGAGGACGGAGGGAGAGAAAGAGGGAGAGAAAGACCGACAGACACGCACACACACACACACACACACACACACGTACACACACGTGCGCGCACAGAAACAACACACAATCACAATCTCACACACAATATCAGGAGTCTATCAATAGATTCTATTGATAGACTCCTATATATATGTATCTATATATATATACATGCATATATATAGATATATAGATATATATACAGATAACTATAGATACACACGGCGGGGGACTGAAATTGCGAAATGCTGTCCTACGCGGAACAGCAGCAGTAGTACACGCTACACGTAAACAGGATGCGGTAAACAGAGATGCATCGTTGACGTACGTATAACGAGAGCGAGGAGGCACGCACGCACGCACGCACGTACGCACGGATACGTACGACCACTGTAGGCTGCGGCATGAATGAGGACAGGCAGCATGAATGAGGGAGAACACGCTGCATGAATGAGGGAGAGCACGCTGCATGAATGAGGGAGAACACGCTGCATGAATGAGGGAGAGCACGCTGCATGAATGAGGGAGAACACG
>NW_014588520.1:0-461 GCF_000485595.1 Priapulus caudatus | reverse complement strand
CAGGCTGCATGAATGAGGACAGGCAGCATGAATGAGGACAGGCAGCATGAATGAGGACAGGCTGCATGAATGAGGACAGGCAGCATGAATGAGGACAGGCAGCATGAATGAGGACAGGCTGCATGATTGAGGGAGAGCACGCTGCATGAATGAGGACAGGCAACATGAATGAGGACAGGCAGCATGAATGAGGGAGAGCACGCTGCATGGATGAGGACAGGCAGCATGAATGAGGACAGGCAGCATGAATGAGGGAGAGCACGCTGCATCGATGAGGACAGGCAGCATGAATAGGGAGAACACGCTGCATGAATGAGAACACGCAGCATGAATGAGGGAGAGCACGCTGCATGAATGAGGACAGGCAGCATGAATGAGGGAGAGCACGCTGCATGAATGAGAACACGCTGCATGAATGAGGGAGAGCACGCTGCATGAATGAGGGAGAACACGCTGCGAGA
>NW_014588519.1:0-2198 GCF_000485595.1 Priapulus caudatus | reverse complement strand
TCTCCCTCTCTCTCTCATCTCTCTCTCTTTCTGTCCTCTCTTGCTTTCTATCTATCTTCCTCTCGCTCTCCGTCTCTTCTCTCGCTCTCTCTCCCCCCCCCCCTCTCTCCTCTTCTCTCTCTCTCTTTCCCTCTCCCGTTCTCTCTCTTCCTCTTCGCTCTCTGTCGTCTCTGCGCTTCTATCCATCTATCTTGTATCTCTCTACTCTATCTCCCTCTCACTTATTCTTTTCTCCTTTCTTCTCTTCTTCTTTTCTCTCTTTCTCTCTCTCCCTCTCCTCTCTCTCTCTCCCTCTCTCTCTCTCTGTCTCTCTCTCTCTCTCTCTCTCTCTGCAGTACGCGCGCGTTGTGCGTGGGCCGAGTGTACAACAACATTATGATACCGGATTTCCGCGTTATTGATTGACCGTCGTAAACGTTCCGAACTCCGGGTTCTGTAGCGATCAGGAAATTAGATGTTACTCGAAAAACAGTCCGTCATTAAAAAATAAATATAATGATCATACCAGTTTGTTTTTAACAATGCATTGCCACTATAATATATACATTGCCAAGCACTTGTCCACCATGGGCACCACAATAAATATACTCCGGTGTTATCGCCTCCAGGAAACCATATCGTTATAAAATGTGCTGAAAAGGCTTTCACTTTCTGTTCTCCAGCAACCGCGCACGCTCCCACCGCACGCACACGCACCACACTTTACATACCACACACACACCGTGTGCCGCACCTCCCACTCACGCACACCGCACAATATCCAACACACGTGGCCGCCCTCCCGCGCGCCACGACACACACAGCGCGCACAGCATACACCACGCACGCGCGCACGCTCCACGCGCACGCAATACGCACGCAGCGCACACCACACACACAACCACCACACACACACACACACACACACACACACACCACACACACACACAACTCACACACACAAACACACAAACACTGAGGCTGAGGGGTGGTGAGGAAGGGTGAGAGGAGGTGAGGGGAGATTAGGGTCGGGAACAGACGGTGAGGGGGAGGTGAGGGGAGGGGAGGGAGAGGAGAGGGGAGGTGAGCGGAGAGGGGTGAGGGAGGTGAGGGAGCGAGATTGAGGGGAAGGAGGCGGGAGGAGAGGGGGAGGTGAGGGGAGAGGAACAGAGAGGGGGAGGTGAGGGAGAGGAGGTAAGGAGTGTGTGAGGGAGGTGAGGGGGAGGTTGAGCGGAGAGGAAGGTCTGGGGGTGGCTTGAGGGGGAGAGGTGCAGGGGTCGCGAGGGGGAGTAGGGAGAGGTGAGGGGTGGTAAGGGTGGTGTGAGGGGCGGTGATGAGGGGGAGATGAAGGTAGAGAGAGGTGAGGGGTGGTGAGGGGGGGAGGAGGTGAGGGCGTGGTGAGCGGGAGTGAGGAGAGGTGAGGGGAGGAGGTGAGGGTGGTGAGGGGTGATACGGGGGAGGTAAGGGGTGCGTGAATGAGTAATGAGCAGGGGAGGTGAGGGGAGGCAGGTGAGGGGGTGGTGAGCGGGGTGATGAGGGGGAGGTAAGGGCGAGGTGCCTGTGATGAGTAATGAGGGGGAGGTGAGGCCGAGGATGGTGGTGGGGTGGTAGAGGGGTGATGAGGGGGAGGTGAGGGGTGTGAGGGGTGATGGAGGGGGAGGTGGAGGGGAGGGAGAGGGAGCGAGAGAGAGAGATAGAAAGAGATATAGCAGCGGCACATCAAGAGCACACGGTCAACCCGCGCGGGTTAGCGTTAATTCGATCGTATGGAAAAACTTCATCATAACCATTTTTCCCATATCCGATTAATTAAATTGAATTAATTGTACACTTAATTGGCACGGTTCCGCTTGCTTACGTCCCCGTGGGTTTTCACGAACTACCGAGCTAACAACATCATCGTATTTCCCAATGCCGGAATTTCCCAATGCCCGCAAACAAAAAACAAAACAACAAAAAGACGCCAGACGCCAGCATGCGTGGTTACTGACGCTGCGTGTATTTACAGGTAGAAGACAATGACTTGTCGAATAGCTATCGCAACCATAGAAATAATATACTAGTTAGACTCTATATATTTATATAGTGTCTCTATATATTTCTATGATCGTAACCACACGCGCGCACATGCACGTATCCGCACAATCCGATTAATTAAATTGAATTAATTGTACACTTAATTGGCACGGTTCCGCTTGCTTACGTCCCCGTGGGTTTTC
>NW_014588518.1:0-2199 GCF_000485595.1 Priapulus caudatus | reverse complement strand
GCGTGAGAGGAACTATAATCATATATATATATTAAATATGGTTCTAGGAATATATACCCCGGCATAACCTCCGGACGATACCCCTCGGACAGATTACCCCGGACAATTACCCCGGAGAATTACCCCTGCAATTCACCCCGGGAATTACCCCCGGAGCAATTTACCCCGAACAATTACCCCCAGACATTTACCCATGGAACATTTTTACCCCCGGCGACATTTACCACGGAGCAATTACCCCGGAACATTTATCCCGAGCGTCCTCTGACATTTTACCCGCGTCCGGCAATTACCCCGACATACCCGGATTTTACCCCCGGACAATTACTCACTTGTTGTTATCTTACTTCATTGTTGAACAGTTGATACAGGAAGAGGTCGAGAAGGAGGGACGAATGGTGGTGCAGGAGAGGAGAGGGGGAGAAGGTGGGGAGAAGTAGGAGACGCGGTGGGGAGGGAGGAGGGGGGACGTGGGGAGAAGGTGGTGGAGAGGAGGGGAGAAGTGAGTGGAGGAGAGAGGAGGTGGAGGAGGAGGGAGCAGGAGAGAGTAGTAGGAGAGGGGGTGAGGAGAGGAGGAGAAGTGGTGGTGGGGAGGGGAGAGAGGAGAGAGGTGGAGAAGAGGAGGGGAGAAGGTGGAGGAGGAGAGAGAGGAGGGAGGTGGAGAGCGGGAGAGAGAGAGGAGAGGAGGGGAGGTAAGGAGAGGGAGAAAGGTGGTTGGAGAAGGAGGGGAGGAGGGGAGAAGCAGTGGAAGTGAGGAGGAGGGAGAAGGGAGGAACCAGTTAGCGGAGTGGTAATTTCGGGACCGGGGGTAAATGATCGGGGACGCTGGTATAAATGTGCGGGGGGTAATTGTTATGGGGGTAAAATGTCTGGGCGCGTATAATGTACGCGGGGGTAATTGTCCGGGGGTGATTGTGTCCGAGGGAGGTAATTGTCCGTGGTAATTAGTAGGAATGGCAATGGGGAAATGTCGGGCGGTTAATTGTCTGGGGCTCATGTCGGGGCGGTGCATTGTACCGGAGGCTGGAGTATTTGTCCTGAACCATATATATATATATATCAGGAAGTTAATAAAGACAAATTATATATATATATGTATATATATAATATGTATATATATATACTATACATGTATAGTACATTACAACTATAGTAACACATACATAATATATAAATACATAATACATACACGTATTATATATTATGTCATGAACTATATATGATAACAAAACAATCATATTATTATAATTACATCGATGGCCGGTCGGATACCTCTGAATCTCGGACTAATCTGCTAGATTATGTGGATTAATGAAATGTAGATGAATGGTGGACGTCACTCGGGTGATGTGTGTTGCACTTAACCTAGACAGCCAGACTTCTAACTAATCTAATCGTTTCAGTTAATCGGGGTTTATAATATATTCATAATATAGGGAATCGGATTTCCACAAGATGTGAATCGCACGCTATATGCTGATCGCATCGCATTATCTTCTGCAGGGAACTGTATATCGTCGCTAGGCGACAGCAAGCACCGCTCTGGGCACGTGCCCTATAGAGACAGCAAGCTGACGATGCTTCTAGCTGACAGCCTGGGAGGCAACGGCGTCACCCTCATGATCGGCTGCGTTTCTCCCTCTTCACATAACAGTGCAGAGACGAGAAACACACTCCGCTATGCAAACCGGTAACGATGGCTTCTACGCTCCACCCCCTCTCTCCTCACACCTCTTTCTCTCGACTCTCCCCCACTCTCCTCATATATATGACACAAGGATTACATACCCGCTGGTGATTCGCTTCTAGTTGCTAATGAATTTCTTTTGCTATTGATTGACAGAATTAGTTGCATATCCTCATCGAAATCAGATTAGGTGTCTGAAGTTTGCAACTGGCGTATCTTTTCAGTAAACTAAACGGTATATTTTTTTGCAGTGCAAAGAAAATCAGGAGTAAGCCAGTAGTAAAGATGGATCCAAAGGAGAAGATGATACTGAGTCTGAAGCGGGAACTGAGGCTCCTTCGAAATGAAAACAAGTATCTGCGACATCAGGTGAATACCAGCTCTGATACTGATATCATGAGCTTCTCTTGCTATGATGACTTAATTTTCCATGTAACCACATCTAATCATTATAATCCATCTGTTCTCCCTTCTGCCATCATTTGTTCCCCCCCCCCTCTCTCTCTCTCTCT
>NW_014588517.1:0-2199 GCF_000485595.1 Priapulus caudatus | reverse complement strand
ACTAACTATGTATAATAAATATATACATGTATATATAACATATAAGTATGTAAGATAATTAACATGTTATAACTATTAATGGAAATTAGTGGATCTTCTAGTGCCGAATAATACCAGCTACCAAAATATTTCAGATCAGGCCCTCTTGTCCAGAGACAAATAGCGGCAACGCAATTCTGCGGTAAGGTTACAGCTGTCATGACGTACCTCAATAAGTGCGCGTTCACACGGTTCACGATTGTGGCCCTCGAGCCAAAGTGGGCTAGATTTGCGCTCGGGCGCTCAAATTTGGCTGCGGGCCGGTTTTGAGCGCCGCGTTTCACCGACGTACAGCATACGTGAATACTTGTCATGTCAAATTGTCCAGTAATTCAAGATTTCAAATAACCCATTTATTGCAAAATATCTCACAAGAATAACATGGGCAGTATGTCGGCGAGATGGCGTTGTTACTATTTAGAGTGTTTTACTTACGTTCCGCAGTTTAATTATTCAATCTTGAAATACGCTGCATCCTTGATCGAAATTTTTCTAATTTTTTTATTACTGTTGTTGGGAACTTTTATACTGTTTGGAATTTTTGATACTGTTATAAGTTATACTTATACTGTTTCAAACCGATTCTAGTAATTTCTCACCTCTCTACCCGCCTCGCGAAGGCTGGTCGGCTAACATTTTGGCCTCGGCCCTTTGCCGTCCGACGTTTTTTCGATGGGGCAATTCCTGGCCTCGTGCCGAATTTATGGCTTCGGGCCGAAACCAAACGTCGCTCGTAACACAGTAGTCGAGTCGGTCGATGCCAATGTCTTGGCACGGGCCTGAATTAGGGCGCTCGGGGCCAAAACACGCTCCGGTGTAAAACGCGCTATAGAAAACGGCGGCGTATCGAGCGCTGCGCCCTCTCGCGGTAACGAACCTGGGCAACAGAGCCTGCCTCGCGATACAGAAATTGCGGTCATTGATATTGATTTCACCGGCTCTCACGGTTCAGTTGACTCTTGCTGCCCGTCTCCACCTCTCCCGCCCTGGCCGCATGTAGGGCGCGCACGTGTCGACCCGCGGGCGCGGTTTCCTGCGGAGTGCGCTGCCGCCGACGGCTGAGTATGTGTTTGTATACACGGTACGACGGGCCGCGCAGATGCACGAGAGAAGCTGCTGGTGAGGATGCGCGGTGCGATCGCTCAGTTACGCGATCGCTGTGCTCTGCTCCTGTGCCGTATGGTATATATAGTAGATGCATGAGTACGGAGTAGTACACAGTATGTGTGTACGCATATTCTAATCGTGTGTGTTCGTGCGTGCGTGCCTGTGTGTATTCGTGCGTGCGTGCCTCTGCGCGTGCGTGCCCTTGTGGGTCCGTGCGTATGTGAGTGTGTGTGTGTGTGTGTGTGTTTGTTTGTTTGTTTGTGTGTGTGTATGTGTGCGTGCGTGCGTGCGTGCGAGTCGAGTGTTAATGTGTGTCTGTGTAAATGTTAGGGTTGGTGTTAGTAAATGTGATATTCTTTAGTGTTAGTGGGAGTATGAGTATGAATGTGATGATAATCACGCAATACAGTTTATGTATAAGTAAATGAAGCACCCGTCACCCCTCGTATCAGCCAGCCTGTCTGCCCGCCCTAGTGCAAATATGTGTGCGCCACCTGGCGGCATCTCGCTAAATCAGGTACGCTAGCACCGCCCAACCAGGGATTCACTTGGAATGCAATAATTGACAAGAGAAATCGTAATTTGCGAATACTCTGTTTATAAGCTGTCGCTGCTACGAAACTTCTAGAAGGTCATGAAAACATCACCATGTGGCGTGCACATTTGAATTGCTATATTGTACAAAAACAATAGTTTTTACGCACTCAGAAGCCAATCGGTTGCTGTACGGTAGTAATTTTAATATTAGCGAATGTGTGCGCCACCTGGTGTTATTTTCGTAGTTCTCCTCTAGCTATTTTCACTCCACTAGCTTGCTATGGCCACCCCCGGATATTCTAATATCGTCTGAAAGTACTGTCGGAGTGAACCGAGTCGACTGAAACAACATGTATTATTCTACCGGCCAAAAAGCGGTTACGTATGATAACAATCGTCTCGCAAAATACAATACTTTTTAAATATTAACCTGTTGAAGTGGATAAACCTCGCAGCTAGATGCATATATATATATATATATATATATATATATATATATATATATATATATATATA
>NW_014588516.1:1915-2199 GCF_000485595.1 Priapulus caudatus | reverse complement strand
GTGTGTGTGTGTGTGTGTGTGTGTGTGTGTGTGTGTGTGTGTGTGTGTGTGTGTGTGTGTGTGTGTGTGTGTGTGTGTGTGTGTGTGCGTGCGTGCGTGCGTGCGTGCGTGCGTGCGTGCGTGCGTGCAGGGAGGAGGATGAGAAGGAAGAGGGGGAGGAAGAGGATTGCGAATTATTACGAACCCGAGAGCGACGATGATTGCTGTTAGTGTGGCAGATAAGGTCTATGTCTCCCTGACCTCTGTTTGACCTGGCTCGTTTAGCTATTTCTGACTAATATATA
>NW_014588516.1:0-470 GCF_000485595.1 Priapulus caudatus | reverse complement strand
TCGGGGTTGCTGTCTCTGTAGGCAGTGTTGTCTGGGTGGCTGTCTCTGTAGGCAGTGTTGTCGGGGTTGCTGTCTCTGTAGGCAGTGTTGTCTGGGTCGCTGTCTCTATAGACAGTGTTGTCTGGGTGGCTGTTTTTGTAGGCAGTGTTTGTCGGTGTGGCTGTCTCTGTAGGCAGTGTTGTCTGGGTTGCTGTCTCTGTAGACAGTGTTGTCTGGGTGGTTGTCTCTGTAGGCAGTGTTGTCTGGGCAGAGACAGCCATAGGCAGTGTTGTCTGGGTTGCTGTCTCTGTAGACAGTGTTGTCTGGTTTACTGTCTCTGTAGGCAGTATTAGCTGTGTGGCTGTCTGTGTAGGCAGTATTGTCTTGGTGGCTGTCTCAGGCAGTGTTGTCTGGGTGGCTGTCTCTGTAGACAGTGTTGTCTGGGTGGTTGTCTCTGTAGACAGTGTTGTCTGGGTGGTTGTCTCTGTAGA
>NW_014588515.1:1676-2200 GCF_000485595.1 Priapulus caudatus | reverse complement strand
AGAGAGAGAGAGAGAGAGAGAGAGAGAGAGAGAGAGAGAAGCGGAGACGTGATCACTGGCGGCATCCCCTCTCCCCGTTACGGGGGCAACGATCGCAGGGAGGCTGCGTGTGTGGTGACTGGTGACGCTACCCCGTTACCATAGCAACGGTCACACAGGGAGGCTGCGTGTGTGGTGATGCTACTCTGTTACCGGGTGACAATCGTGTGCGGTGACGCTACCCCGTTACCAGGGCAACAATCAGAGGGAGGCTGCGTAGGCGATGACGCTATCCCATTACCATGGCAACGGTCAGAGGGAGGCTGCGTGTGCGGCGACGTGTGAATCGCGGACGCTGTGGGTCTCTCACGGCCGACTTACGCCGACAAAGTGATTCGGTGAGAAAAAGATCACGTTGCCACGATCAATGCTGGCGAGTGGTGTGAAGGCGGGAGGAGGGGAGGTACCCGAGAGAGAGAGAGAGAGAGAGAGAGAGAGAGAGAGAGAGAGAGAGAGAGAGAGAGAAAGAGAGAGAAAGAGAGAGA
>NW_014588515.1:0-555 GCF_000485595.1 Priapulus caudatus | reverse complement strand
CCGTCCTATCCCCCACTCTGAAACTGACCCCCCACCCTCTCACACCATCGACCCCCTTCAGCTCCGAGTACGGACAGACGCCTCGTGACACGCACGGACGTGTGACGCTACTTGCTTGCGACGTAACCCCTTCTCCGCCGCCATCGCTGCCGCCGCCGCCGCTGCAGCAGCAGCAACAGCAACAGCAGCAGCAGCAGCAGTAGTTACTAAGTAGTAGTAGCAGCAGTAGTAGCAGCAGCAGCAGGAGCAGCAGCAGCCCAAAGCAGGCCGAGCCTAGAAGCGGTGGCTGAAGGCTCACCCTGCGCGCGGCGGCGGCGGCGGCGGCGGCGGCCGCAGAGCAGCAATGTAGCAGTCGAAATCAATCATGGAGACTCTATTGAGCTCATCTGAATGAGAATGCGACTGTTATCGCTTGCAAAGCAGCGGCCGCGACAATGGTAAACTCAATTTGCCCGACCGCGGCTCTCTCGCACGCTCGCTCTGGCACTCGCTCTCTCTCTCTCTCTCTCTCTCTCTCTCTCTCTGTCTCTGTCTCTGTCTCTGTCTCTGTCTCTG
>NW_014588514.1:1979-2201 GCF_000485595.1 Priapulus caudatus | reverse complement strand
TGACTGAGACATACAAGGTGGGTGAGACAGACAAGGTGGTTGAGGCATACAAAGTGACTGAGACGTACAAGGTGGGTGAGACAGACAAGGTGGTTGAGGCATACAAACTGAAAGTGACTGAGATGTACAAGGTGGGTGAGACAGACAAGGTGGTTGAGGCATACAAAGTGACTGAGACGTACAAGGTGGGTGAGACAGACAAGGTGGTTGAGGCATACAAAG
>NW_014588514.1:0-583 GCF_000485595.1 Priapulus caudatus | reverse complement strand
CCCACTATTCCCCCTTCTCCTCCCACCCCCCACTCTTCCCTCTTCCCCTCCCACACCCCACTCTTCCCCCCACTCTTCCCCTCCCGCGCGACGCAGCGCGCACGCACCTGCGGGTAGAGGAAGCGGCGCTGCAGCTGCTGCATCTGCTGCGCCTGCGAGCGGTCGCGGTCGACCTGCCACTGCTGGTAGTGCTGGATCATGTCGACGGTGGGACGCTGCCATGTTGTCGTCCGCGTGTTGTGATCGACGTAGTAGATGCGGCCGCGCTGGTCGCGTCGCATCTCCCAGCTGCCGACGACGACGAAACAAACAAACAATTAAATTAAATAATTAATAATTAACAAACAAAAATAATAATAATAATAAACAAATAATTAAATGCGGCTCGTGTTAGACTAGCGTGGCCTACAAACAAAGATGAATGGTGGTGGAGTAGGGGAGGGGGGGGGATGTGCAAGGTGGGTGAGACAGACAAGGTGGTTGAGGCATACAAACTGAAAGTGACTGAGACGTACAAGGTGGGTGAGACAGACAAGGTGGTTGAAGCATACAAAGTGACTGAGACGTACAAGGTGGGTGAGAC
>NW_014588513.1:1860-2201 GCF_000485595.1 Priapulus caudatus | reverse complement strand
CTATCTCTCTCTCTCTCGCACCACCTCTACGTGCTACCTACTCACACATCGTCATCACCTATGCACACCTTCCTCCGTCCTACCTCCACACAAACACATTATATTCATTCAACACATTATCCGATATACATCGTTGCAAATGATGCTTTCGCGTGCTACGATCTGAGCGCGCGCGTGCTTTCACGCGTGCGCGCGTGTAACGGAAGGTCTCATGGGGTATACAGTATAGCTGTCACACACACACACACACACACACACATACACACACACAACACACACACACACACACACACACACACACACACACACACACACACACACACACACACACACACACACAC
>NW_014588513.1:0-629 GCF_000485595.1 Priapulus caudatus | reverse complement strand
TTTCCCCCGTGCTCCTCCCCAACTCTCCATATTTTTGCGCGCGCGCGCTCTCTCTCTCTCTCCTTCTCTCCTAGCACCCCCACTTTTGTTCTCCCAACTCTCTCTCTCTCTCTCTTTCCTCGTACCTCTCTCTCTCTATCGCTATGACCAGTAAAGAAAGTTTGGCGCGTCCCTCGCTCAGGCGGTGCGTCGTACTTCCGTGTGCAGATGTGCCGCCGCGGGCCAAAACCGCAGCGTAGACGGGCACCCACGTCGACAAGATCGGGTCGTAATCGGGGTAAAAACGGCGAAGAGTCGCAGTCTACGTTGACGCGGACCGACCGCGGTAGCCCCGTTTACAAGCGTGCGTGCGTGTCTGCGTGTGTGCGTGCGCGAGCGCGTGCGTGCGTGTGTGCGTGTGCGTGTGCGCGCGCGTGTGAGTGTGTGCGTGTGTGTGTGCGTGTGTGCGTGTGTGCGTGCGAGCGGATGAGTGGTGGTGGGGTTGCGGTGTTTGCGGTGGGTGGAACGGGAAAGTGAAAGTGCGTGACCGCGCTGCAGATCAGCGTTGCATGGATTTCCGGACTCATCGTGACATGGTTTTGTTTGCTGCTCTCTCTCTCTCTCTCTCTTTCTCTCTCTCTCTCTTTCTC
>NW_014588512.1:1802-2201 GCF_000485595.1 Priapulus caudatus | reverse complement strand
ATGGAGGAGGGAGGGAGGGAGATGAGGCAGACGTGCTGCACCGGCGTCCGTGCGTGCACACTCGCATGTGTTCATTTGTGAATATGCGCACACACACATCTGTGTGAGTGAGAGAAAGCGAAAGGACGATAGATGGAAGTATAACTACACAGAATAAATAGATAACAGCAAGAGTAGATAATAACAGATTAGATAATAACAGTAGATAATAACTTATCTTACTTATTAGATTTACCTCTAAGTTATTATCTACTCTTGATAACAGGTAATATCAGCAGGTGTTGCAGAATTGAAGTTGGTCACATTAACAATCGCAGCGTGATATAGTAACATATACTAGTATTAGCAGTGGAGCCGGGGTCAGCCCTATTGATCGAAGGTCCGATAGACCGAAAGGCC
>NW_014588512.1:0-743 GCF_000485595.1 Priapulus caudatus | reverse complement strand
CTATCTGTGTGGTGACGTCATCGCTATCCGTGTTGTTTCCGTAGTTACGAGCTGTGGATGGGGCAGGACAAGGCGGGCATCATGTCCGTGTAGTGACGTCATCGCTATCCGTGTTGTTTCCGTAGTTACGAGCTGTGGATGGGGCAGGACAAGGCGGGCATCATGTATGTGTAGTGACGTCACCGCTATACGTGTAGTGACGTCATCACTATCCGTGTTGTTTCCGTAGTTACGAGCTGTGGATGGGGCAGGACAAGGCGGGCATCATGTCCGTCTGCGTCTCGCGTCAGGAGATGAAAATCCTGGGATGCACGTCGCACGCGCCCGCGGCAGACGACGTGTGCAGCGGACCAGGCAGACGTGCTGCACCTCGTCTCCTGTTACCTTGACAACCAGAGCGTCTGGTCGTACGTCTACCCAGGTGAGAGGGGGAGGTGGGAGGGGGAGGGGAGGATGGGAGGGAGGAAGGGAGACAGGCAGACGTGCTGCACCCCTGAGAGAGGGAACGAGGAGGTGGAAGGATGTAATGATAGGATGGGCGCAAAAGAATGGAAGGATCTGTCTTGTACGGCGTCCGTGCATGCACACTCGCATGTGTTCATTTGTGAATATGCGCACACACACACACACATCTGTGTGAGTGAGCGAAAGCAAAAGGACGAAAGATGGAAGTATAACTACACAGAATAAATAGATAACAGCAAGAGTAGATAATAACAGATTAGATAATAACAGTAGATAAT
>NW_014588511.1:0-2201 GCF_000485595.1 Priapulus caudatus | reverse complement strand
CCAGTTATGCGTTGCCGCCCCATTGTTCATCAAAATCAATATAATTATGCAACTTCAACGATCCTAACTTTAAAATAGCAATACGTTCAAGTTTCATGAGTTTAATATTTTTTGACATTCTTCATTTTTACATTACATCGCTTGAGGACAATTTAAGAATATGAAGCAGGTAAATATATCATAAAAGCCAACATTAACATCGCAAAGCAATACCGTTGATCATATTTTTCAACATTCTTTTTTTGCTATGAGTGCACCCAACAGGCTTTTTCTCTCTCAGTCATTATGACTGCATTAGCACTACTGCCCTTGCCGGTCGCCGCCATACACCATCCACTCGATTTGCTGCCATTGCCACTACTGGCGGTCTCCGCCTACCCATCCAACCCAATTGCTGCCGTCTACCACCTTTACCCATCACCTATTGCTGTCGGTCTCCGCCTACCCATCCACCCCATTTGCTGTATTAAGCCTACTGCCGGTCTCCGCCTACCCCATCCACCATTGCTTGTATTAAGCACTACTGGCGCGTCTCCGCCTACGCCATCCACCCATTGCTGTTATTAGCACTTTACTGCCCGGTCTCCGCCCTACCATCACCCATTGCTGTATTAGCACTACTGTCGGTCTCCGCGTTACCCCATCCACCCATTGCTGTCGGTCTCGCCTACCCCATCAACCCATTGCTTGTAATTAAGCACTACTTGCCGGTCTCGCCCTACCCCATCCACCCATTGCTGTATTACCACTACTGCCGGTTCTCGCCTACCCCATCCACCCATTGCTGTATTAGCAACTACTGTCGGTCTTCCGCCTTACCCCACTCCACCCATGTGGCTGTATTAGCACTACTGCCGTGGTCTCCGCCTACCCCATCACCCATTGCTGTGTATTAGCACTTACTGCCGCCGTCTCGCCTGCCTACCCCATCTACCCATTGCTGTATTAGCACTACTGCCGGTCTCCGCCTGACCCCATCCACCCATTGCTAACGATTACCGTGTAAATTCGTGGAATCAAACTGGACATTTCGCAATAACGAACTAACGCATTAGCAACGCTTTCACGGGAATAATCAAGTCGGATGGCACACGTGCGACGGTACGCGAGGCCAGACAGAAAAAATACGGCTATAAATGTAATAACCCTGACACTTGGCACCGCGACTATAGAGATAACGCTCGGTTTTTATCGACCGCCGACAAAAAAAACGGTAGCCGCTGGATAAAAAGAGCCGTTAGCAGAGTTAAATGTCGCTATTGCTGCATTGTGCCGCGCTATGCATGCGTGCATTCAATATTACCGTGAGAAGAAAGCTCGACTGTGTACGAAACCTCGCTCGTATATCACCCACTGCTGTTTTGTTTCGTTTATTGTGTGGCACACACACACACACACACGTATATATATATATATAGCTCGGGGAATAATAAACAGTATATATCAAGGGTTAATAATGACAAATTGTCAATTATATGACAAATAATGACAATTTGTCATTGTTCTAGGTATAAATATATGTATATATATATAT
The DNA here is from genome assembly GCF_000485595.1 of Priapulus caudatus. Lineage (NCBI taxonomy): Eukaryota > Metazoa > Priapulida > Priapulimorpha > Priapulimorphida > Priapulidae > Priapulus > Priapulus caudatus. The sequence goes on along the minus strand of NW_014588511.1, from coordinate 667 downwards.
ATATATTATATATATATATATATATATATCGTTTATCATTGTTTGGGCCACACATTTTCCAGCATTCGTGAAATATATTTCCCCGCTCATAATCTCATAATTGATTAATGGAATGTAATCTCTTTCCCCAATGTATGCTTGGCTGTTGCGTTGTGTGCATTTACAGCATGCGTCGCGTACTGCCGTGTGCGCTCGCGTGCGTGTCCATGTCGCGCGGGGTGTGTGCGTAGTGCGCGCCATTGTGTGTTCGTTCTATGGTTGACTGCGTGCTGTGCCGTGCGTGCCGTGCGGGCGCGGTCCTTGGTGTGCTTGGCTGTGCGTGTGTGCACGCAGCATGCGCGTGAGTGTGTAATTCTCCAACAAACTTTCGACCGGCTTTTAGGCTAGCCCTGTATAATAATTATACCGCCTAACAATGGGCTTTTACTGCTGTTTATTCCCCAGTATTCGCGTCTGCCGTCTGCGTGATCTCGTCGCTACGTAAACGATTGTACATAGCGTGTTCTTCTATCATCGCCGACACGCGCCCTATTTTTACAAAATACACAGACAGATAGAGGTGTCGATCCTTGTGTCATCACAAGCGTTGTCTCCGTGGACGTGTGCCTGCATTACCACGCTAGCTTTATACTTCAAACAAACCATGAGCGAGGCTTTGCGGCAACAA
>NW_014588510.1:0-2202 GCF_000485595.1 Priapulus caudatus | reverse complement strand
TGTGTCTGTGCGGACGTGTGTTGTGGCGTGTGTTTCGCAGTCCTGGCGTCGGTAGAGCGAACTTCTCCCGCTTCAAAACTCGCGCTCCGTCATCTTATCGCCAGTTCGTCGGCATCTTTCCTCGCTTAGATCTCCAGCATACCCTGCTCCTGCGACTCATCCTCTTCCTCATCCACTTACCCATCGCCATTCTACAGTGAAGGAAGTGATATATGATTGATGTGTGCCTGTAAGTACCGGATTGGATGGTGTCTTTACCACGTTGCACTCACAGATGGATGGATGATGGATGGACGGGACGGACGCGACGGACGGTAGGGACGACGGGATGGATGATAGATGGATGGATGGCGGGACGGACGACGGACGACGGATGCGATGAGGGATGGATATGGATGGACATGGATGGATGGATGGATGATGGATGGATGGAAGGAGGACGGGACAGACGTAACTGATGATGGATGGATGGACGGCGGACGGACGGACGCGAAACGAACGGACGGACGGTACGGACGGACGGACGGACGGACGGACGGACGGACGAGCGGACGGACGGACGGACGACGACTGATTGGAATGATGGACGGACGACGGACGACGGACTGATGGATGGATGGAGCACATGCTCGTTGACCTTCTACTAGTTTACTAACAGTAGTATCAAGAATTATAATACCTATATTATAATATTATATTATTACATTATACGTATTATATTAGATTACATCATATTACGTGATTATATTATATTGTATTATATTACATTATATTATATTGTATTGTATTGTATTAAATTATATTTAGATTATAAGGTCTCTGTAGTATGTAATAGTAAAGTAACGTATGGCGAGACTAGCATGCTATGTCTAGTGGATAGCCTAACTGTTACGTTATTTCAGTGAGCAGTGCAATATAATGAGCAAATATAAACTTTATTTAGCGGCGATGTGAATTCGATAGATACAGAGGCAATAAATCGCGACAGACCTATATTCCACATCATGGGCGACATGGATACATCATGTCAGTGGGTGTTGCTATCCCGGGCTGGAGGCGACAGGTCACGTTGATACAGTTGACGTCTACTTCAAAACTTAACAGTAACCATAACCCTGAACTCCAAGCACTAACCTAACACTAAATATTCTATACTATCGGAATCGCCATATATAGGGGTGTCATCCACAAAAATTAATCTATGAGTGTGGGACAGATATATGATGCCAAAACCCTAACCCTAACCCTAACCCTAACCCCTGACCCAAACCCTGACCCTAAAAACCCTGACCCTAAACCTAACCCTAACCCTTACCCTAATCCTAATCCTAACACTATGCTGGCCACGTTGCGGCGACCGTCCCTCCACGCCCGGGGATAGCAAACACCCCATGTCAGTGGCTTACTCAACTCACTTCATATGCTGCTCTCGTGCACGCGGGAAATCTATTCTTCATCAGCTAGTAGTGTATTCATTATTCAATAATTAATCATTATGCATCAGTGCGCGTACAGTATAGTAGGAGTAGTATTCATTGCGCGTGCTGTGGTGTGGCGTGTTGTGTGCGATGTGCGTGTGTGTGTCTGTGTGGTGTGGTGGGGACCGAAGTGTGCGTGTGTGTGTGAAAAGTGTGTGGTGTGTTGCCGTAAGTGCGTTGCGTGTGTGTGCGCAATGTAGGCGTGTGGTGATTTCGGGGACGAGAAAGAAAAGAAAGAGGGAAGAAGAGAGAGAGAGAGAGAGAGAGAGAGCGAGAGAGAGAGAGAGAGCGAGAGATTTTGCCATGACTGTGTGCACTGAAGAAGAGCAAAGGTGTAATATCAGCGGTGACGTCACACACGAGCAGTAGTACATACGATACGATATGATGATGATACGTAGGTACTGTCATCATCACTCACACACACGCGTCACTCACACCATACGTGATACATGTTAAGAGTTTAATGTATAAGGTTCATCCCGCAGACACGCGCAGTCTGACTACTACACTACTAGTATACATGACCTATATACTCTATCATAAATGGAATTTCTGTTTACATGGTGTGATTACATGGTGCGTCGTCGGCACACGGGGACAACGTACATGTGATGTCACGACTTACAGTCCGACTATCTGTGTGTATTCGACTATCACGAACCTGTGATGATATATGATCCGGGTGTATGATAGTTTCAGGAGTGAATAATAATAGATCTAT
>NW_014588509.1:1919-2202 GCF_000485595.1 Priapulus caudatus | reverse complement strand
TGGTGCATAGTGCATAGTCACTATGCACTATGCTTATGCACTATGCACTATGCACTATGCACTATGCACTCTGCAGTATGTACTACTGTGTATGCACTATGCACTATGCGCTATGCACTATGCACTATGCACCATGCACCATGCACCATGCACCATGCACTATGCACTATGCACTATGCACTATGCACTATGCAATATGCACTATGCACTATGCATGCACTATGTGCATAGTGCATAGTGCATAGTACAGTGTATGCACTATGCAGTGTATGCACTATGCACC
>NW_014588509.1:0-265 GCF_000485595.1 Priapulus caudatus | reverse complement strand
ACCATGCACCATGCACATGCACTATGCACTATGCACCATGCACTATGCAGTATGCACTATGCACTATGCACTATGCACCATGCACTATGCATTATGCACTATGCACTATGCACTACGCACTATGCGCTATGTACTATGCATTATGCACTATGCACTATGCACTCTGCACTATGCACTACAGTGTATCACTATGCACTATGCACTATGCACTACGCACTGTGCGCTATGTACTATGCATTATGCACTATGCACTATGCACTCTGCA
>NW_014588508.1:1456-2202 GCF_000485595.1 Priapulus caudatus | reverse complement strand
GAGAGAGAGAGAGAGAGAGAGAGAGAGAGAGAGAGAGAGAGAGAGAGAGAGAGAGAGAGAGAGAGAGAGAGAGAGAGAGAGAGAGAGAGAGAGAGAGAGAGAGAGAGAGAGAGAGAGAGAGAGAGAGAGAGAGAGAGAGACCAATAGAGAGGAGCGTGAACGTAGAAGTAAACTGTATTTCGGCGCGTGTGCGTGTTTGTACATGCCCTACATTCACGACCTATTGCCAGCGCACTCTCGCCTCCTATTGCCCAGGTGTGACAACGCTGCTGACGATGGCCACGCAGGCGTCTGGCATCAACTCAAAGCTGCCGCCTGTGTCTTACACGAAGGCGATCGACGTCTGGATTGGCGTCTGTCTGACATTCATTTTCGGCGCGCTGCTAGAGTTCGCTCTCGTTAACTACGCGGCGAGGCGCGACAGCCCCAGCAAGAGGAAGAACCGCCCTCTGCCGGCGATGACCTATCCGGACAGCGAGGTCGGCAGACGACTGATGAACGACGGTGCGGAGTCGGAGTTGATCCGCCGCCGTGAGCCGATGTCAGGAGCAGCCGAGGAAGGCGAGAACTCATGTCACACGGTGAGTGTGGCGCGCACGCACGCACGCACGCACGCACGCACGCACGCACGCACGCACGCACGCACGCACGCACGCACGCACGCACGCACGCACACACACACACACACCTTCACGCACCTGCACGCACACGCACGCACGCATGCGAGCACACACACACACACACAC
>NW_014588508.1:0-278 GCF_000485595.1 Priapulus caudatus | reverse complement strand
AGAAAGAGAGAGAGAGACAGAGATATTGAGAGATCAAGAGAGGGAGAAAGGAGGGTGATAGAAAAAGATTGCGTGCGGCCATGGAAGTGAGAGAGCGAAAAAAGATCGTGCGCGCGCGAAAACAGTGAGCGAGCGAGAAAGAGGAGAGAGCGAGCGAGAGAAAGTGATAACGAAGGAAAAAGTGAGACGGAGGAAGAGGAAGGGGGAGAAGGGAGGAGCGAGAGAGGGAGAGAGAGAGAGAGAGAGAGAGAGAGAGAGAGAGAGAGAGAGAGAGAGAG
>NW_014588507.1:0-377 GCF_000485595.1 Priapulus caudatus | reverse complement strand
TCTCTCTCTCTCTCTCTCCCCTCCCCCTCCTCCTCTCTCTCTCTCTCTCTCTCTCTCTCTCTTTATTACACGCGCCGATAAAAGGCTCAGGTAAAATTGCGTAATGTAAGACGTGTGAAGATTACAGAGACTATGGCACGTGATTTTCAGGAGTGGATCGACTACAAGCTGGCGTGGAATCCGGAGGAGTACGGAGGCGTAGATGTGCTATACGTGCCGTCACAAAACATATGGACGCCCGACCTGGTGCTATACAACAAGTACGCCGTATGGGCGCGTGTGCGCGTCACGTTATAGAGATGTAGCATATGATTACGTATACACTACGTACACGCACCCCCATATATATATATATATATATATATATATATATATAT
>NW_014588506.1:1910-2204 GCF_000485595.1 Priapulus caudatus | reverse complement strand
GAGAGAGGAGCGAGGGGAGAAGGAAAGGAGAGAGAGGGAGATGAGCGAGGAGAGAAGGAAAGGAGAGAGAGGAGCGAGGGGAGGAGAAGGAAGGAAGAAGAGAGGAGCGAGGGGAGAAGGAAAGGAGAGAGAGGGAGATGAGCGAGGGGAGAAGGAAAGGAGAGAGAGAGGAGCGAGCGGAGGAGAAGGAAGGAAGAGAGAGAGAGAGTGGAGCGAGGAGAGAAGGAAAGGTGAGAGAGCGAGAGAGAGAGAGAGAGAGAGAGAGAGAGAGAGAGAGAGAGAGAGAGAGAGAGA
>NW_014588506.1:0-238 GCF_000485595.1 Priapulus caudatus | reverse complement strand
TGAGGGTGAGGGTGAGGGTGAGGGTGAGAATGAGAATGAGAATGAGAATGAGAGTGAGAGTGAGAGTGAGGGTGAGGGTGAGGGTGAGGGTGAGGGTGAGGATGAGGATGAGGATGAGGATGAGGATGAGGATGAGAATGAGAATGAGAATGAGGATGAGGATGAGGAGTATGAGAATGAGAATGAGAATGAGAATGAGAATGAGAATGAGGATGAGGATGAGGGTATGAGAATGAGA
>NW_014588505.1:1765-2204 GCF_000485595.1 Priapulus caudatus | reverse complement strand
CGTTATAATTGTTGATATTGTGAATTGTGAATTGTGAATTGATATTGTTAATATTGTTGATAAGCATAACCTGAATTTTGCACGAAAATCCGGCGCGCAACACCACCTCCAGATTGTATTGTTGTGTGCGCCGAAACTCTTTGGATGATTTTAGTTCTGATCATTTCTGTTCGATGCTCATTCAGGCCTGCTGCCTATGTACGCCCTCTACTGTTGTACACCACCTATATATAGAGACGTAACCACGAATAATTCCTGTTACAAATATTAGGCACGAGAGAATAGATTAACGTCAAGTCTATGGTAGACTAGTAAATATATTTCTTTATATATAAGTCTTTATTTACCATCATTTGATTATTAAAACGCTCCAAGTACCTGTTGTCGTAACTTTACGATGTTTTCAACAACGGTCCCCGGTTCCTTGACAGGTAGCGAC
>NW_014588504.1:1780-2205 GCF_000485595.1 Priapulus caudatus | reverse complement strand
GAGAGAGGGAGAGAGAGAGAGAGAGAGAGAGAGAGATCGAGAGAGAGAGAGAGGGAGAGAGAGAGAGAGAGAGAGAGAGAGATCGAGAGAGAGAGAGAGGGAGAGAGAGAGATAGAGTGAGAAAGAGAAAGAGCGCGAGTGTGTGTGTGTGTGAGAGAGAGATTGATACATATTACTCACTCTATTTCAGGGTAATCACGGGTTGAAATGCGCACGCACTCGCACGGCAAAAAACAGCAACCAACTATAGCAAATTGTTCATGAATAACACGCTTCAATATCACTCGTCATTTCAGCGTCATTTCATGCGATCGTCGGAAATGATTGCCGGCATGTTGATATGCTCACTGTTCCATGTCCACTATTCCATGCAGACACGTATATACATGTATATATATATACACGCTCGCTGTGTGTGTGTGTGT
>NW_014588504.1:0-1058 GCF_000485595.1 Priapulus caudatus | reverse complement strand
TCTCTCTCTCTCTCTCTCTCTCTCTCTCTCTCTCTCTCTGTCTCTCTCTATTTTGCTCGCTTTCCCCCTCTCTCTCTTTATCTATCTATCTATGTATCTATCTATCTATATCTTTATTTCTCTCTCTAAGTGCTACCAGATTGGAAACGACCCTATAGCGACTATAAAATTGTTAGGCTTCCGCGTTTCTGAATGTTGAAAAACATGCAAAGATCGCTCAGCCGATAAGAGAACACAATCGAATTTCCAGCAACGATGACTTGTAAACATTCGTAGCTAGTTCCTCCCCTCCCCACCCCGCCCCCTCTCCACTCACCTCCCCCTCCTACTCCACTCCTCCCTTTCTCTTCCTCCTCCACCCCTCTCCTGCCTCTCCTCCTCCACCCTTCCGCTCCCCACCCCTCTCCCTCCGTCCTCCACCCCATTCCCCTCCCCCTCTCCACCCCTCGCTCCCCACCCTCCCCCTCCTCCTCCACCCCTCCCCTCCCCCTCCTCCTCCACCGCACCCCACTCCCGCCGCCACCTCCCCAACCCCCTCCCCCCGCTGCCGCATGCGACCGACCTGCCAATATGAGTCGCGCCATGAGAACCGACTGACATTCTCGTATCGCATGAGGATGTTTATGTCGGCGCAAAATTTACGGCATTGCTTCTGGGAAGAACTCATGTAGCTATAGTTATAGGCTGAGTGTTCGATAGTCCTGTCTAGGCATATATCTATTGGCTGGCCGTTCGTGGAGGCATTTCGGGGCTTTTTATTGCTGATGAGAACTTTTGCGTTTAATTCCAGTATCGGCGCGAAATATTCTAATTCCGGCGTAACTTTCTTATTACTGTTATTATCCACTTACTGTTATATGTGCTTTTTCGGCGAGATTTTAGTTAAGTTTGTCCTCTAGCATTTTCGGTGGTCACGTTTGTCTCTTGAAACAAAAACTTTGTTTGTTCGTCAATACCACGTCCGTCAGCCGATGCTACTCGGACACAACCCAACACACACACACACACACACACACACACACACACACCCACACGCACACACACACACACACACACAC
>NW_014588503.1:0-2205 GCF_000485595.1 Priapulus caudatus | reverse complement strand
CGCGCACCAACCGCTGCGGCAGAACCACCTGATGAACCACCAGGTACGGCTTTTAAATTCCAAGGGTTTTTAACTACGCCGTAGTAACTTGTCTCGTTTGATGAACCCATAGCGAATTCGTCCATGTTAGTTTTACCCAACATCACCACGCCTGCTGCACGCATATTCGTTACAACCGTTGCATCATAAGGTGAAATAAAATTATCCAGCATTTTAGATGCACAACTGGTTTTAACGCCGTTGGTGCAGAAGATATCTTTATGTGCAATTGGTACACCCGTCAATAAAGGTGCATTACCGGCCTTTAAAACTTCGTCCGACTCTTTCGCTTGCGCAAGCGCCTCGTCTTCACAGACGGTGATAAAACTGTTTAGTTTTTCGTCGCTGTTTTTTATGCGATCTAGAAAATACTGCGTTAGCTCTACACTGCTAACCTCACCCGCTTGCAACATTGCAGAAAGCTCAGTGACCGATTTAGTATGGTAATTACTCATTAATAATAACTCTTAAAATATCCGATAATGTTCGTAGTGTATGAGCACAGTATTTACTCAAGCACTTTAGGCACAAGATACAGACCATCTTCTGTTTTTGGTGCAATAGCCTGAAAATCTTCACGTCGATTTTCTTCAGTAACAACATCCTCACGTAAACGCTGCACCACATCGCACAATCAAATCGGGTGAGACATAGGAGGTAAACGCCCAGTGGTACTCAACTGATCTCGCATTTGCCTATCAGATCGGATGGAATATCTCGATAAATTTGGTGCGTAAGATTCAAGATTCTTCGTGCTTTAACATTCAACAGGCTGCTAATTTTGGCCATTTTTTGAACTTCATCAACTTCAACTCGACATGGGTAACGTCCAGTTTTATGTTCTCTGGCTGAAAAGGCAGTCTTTCGGCACAGATAGATCGCCAAATTTAATACAACGAGGCGGGAAAAATAGCGACATTCTGAGGCTTTTGCTCCTACTCAAACCCCGCGCCTAAATAGCCTTAAGCTATATTATTTTCTCCGCATTTTATATGGATGATTGCCTATCTTAACGATAAAACACGTTGCTCTAATAGCAGCGTGATGCTACATGTACGGTCGAATTCGTGCTGTGATAGTGGTAATCTCAGTAAAGAGCATCTAATTATTTAATCGAATAATTATTAATAAAACAATAAACTAAGGCTCTTGTATCACTAGAGCACTGGCTATCTGAGTTCGATCGATTAGTCAACTCTATCTAGAGTACCTTAAGGAACACTATAGGGTTGCTGCACTCATTGTTTTTGAATCGTTTCCGGCGGAATGTTGTTCCAACGATTATATCCAACGATCTTGGTAGCTTGCCAATACATTGATATAGCCTCTGCGCTCGCCTGCACTTGTGGGGCTTTAACGAACCATCTTGTTGTGGGTCAAATACGACGAAGAGTCGCGGTCCCAGGCGGACCAAAATCCGATCGAAGCAGTTGGTAATAGCTGCCAAAGGTATGCTTGGTGCGACAGCCATCAAAATATTACCGCTATTACGGCCGCCGATTGCGCGACGGTGTGATTGCTGACTTTGAATATCAACAGAAAAAATGCGTGGGCAGCATCTTCATTCGTCGGTGCAGCGACAAGTAAATATTTTAACCGTCCCAGTCCTCGGTGGTTATATTTGTGTTGCCTTCGGTGGCAGGCAACCCAGGTTTTGAACCGTCGCGCGATTCGGCGAATTCGGCTGCTGGCCGCGGTGCACGGTAAAGTGTAATTTTAATCGATGAGCCAAAATGGCCGCAGCGATTTTGGCGCGGGGTATGCCAGTTTGATGAAGCCTATAAGGTTCGAGGTGGTAATTGGATATTTGGCGGTGGTACTTCAGTAAGTGCCGTTATTTCATTAAACGGTATTGTTTATTCTGCATCAGTACGTGTCGGTGGCGATAAATTTGATGACGCGATTACTAACTATGTACGTCGTAACTACGGCATATTAATTGGTGAAGCGACTGCAGAAAAAATCAAACACGAGATTGGTACTGCATACCCTGGTAAAGATTTGTTAGAGATTGAAGTTAAAGGTCGCAACCTTTCTGAAGGTATTCCTCGCAGCTTCTCACTAAACAGCAACGAAATTTTAGAAGCTCTGCAAGAACCATTGCACGGCATCGTTAGTGCAGTAAAAACCGCATTAGAACAAACACCGCCTGAATTAGGTGCCGAC
>NW_014588502.1:1910-2205 GCF_000485595.1 Priapulus caudatus | reverse complement strand
CTATGCACTCTGCACTATGCATTACAGTGTATGCACTATGCACTATGCACTATGCATTATTCACTATGCACTATGCACTATGCACTCTGCACTACAGTGTATGCACCATGCACCATGCACTATGCACTATGCACTATGCACTTTGCACTATGCACTATGCACCATGCACCATGCACCATGCACTATGTACTATGCACTATGCACCATGCACTATGCACTATGCACTATGCACTATGCACCATGCACCATGTACCATGCACCATGCACCATGCACCATGCACCATGCACTATGCAC
>NW_014588502.1:0-354 GCF_000485595.1 Priapulus caudatus | reverse complement strand
GCACTATGCACTACAGTGTATGCACCATGCACCTTGCACTATGCACTATGCACTATGCACGATGAACGTGCACTATGCACTATGCACTATGCACTATGCATTATGCACTATGCACTATGCACCATGCACCATGTACCATGCACCATGCACCATGCACCATGCACCATGCACTATGCACCATGCACAATGCACCATGCACTATGCACTATGCACTATGCATTATGCACTATGCACTATGCACCATGCACTATGCACTATGCACTATGCACTATGCACCATGCACCATGCACTATGCACTATGCACTATGCATTATGCACTATGCACTATGCACCATGCACTATGCACTATGCACT
>NW_014588500.1:1859-2206 GCF_000485595.1 Priapulus caudatus | reverse complement strand
AGATGTACATAGTGTGCATAGTGTAGCAGATAGTTGCATAGTAGATGTACATAGTGTACATAGTGTAGCAGATAGTGCATAGTAGATGTACATAGTGTAGCAGATAGTGCATAGTAGATGTACATAGTGTGCATAGTGTAGCAGATAGTGCATAGTAGATGTACATAGTGTACATAGTGTAGCAGATAGTGCATAGTAGATGTACATAGTGTGCATAGTGTAGCAGATAGTGCATAGTAGATGTACATAGTGTAGCAGATAGTGCATAGTAGATGTACATAGTGTGCATAGTGTAGCAGATAGTGCATAGTAGATGTACATAGTGTACATAGTGTAGACATAGTGTA
>NW_014588500.1:0-323 GCF_000485595.1 Priapulus caudatus | reverse complement strand
AGGGATGATGGGATGACAGGAGGATGGGGGATGAGGGGATGATGGGATGATGGGATGATGGGATGATGGGATGACAGGATGATGGGATGATGGGATGATGGGATGACAGGATGAGGGATGAGGGATGACAGGATGATGGGATGATGGGATGACAGGATGATAGGATGAGGAGATGAGGGGATGATGGGATGATGGGATGATGGGATGACAGGATGAGGGGATGATGGGATGATGGGATGAAGGGATGATGGGATGAGGGATGATGGGATGAGGGATGATGGGATGATGGGATGACAGGATGAGGGATGATGGGATGATGGGAT
>NW_014588499.1:1966-2206 GCF_000485595.1 Priapulus caudatus | reverse complement strand
TCTCTCTCTCTCTCTCTCTCTCTCTCTCTCTCTCTCTCTCTCTCTCTCTCTCTCTCTCTCTCTCTCTAGGTACTTAATAGCACATCGATATCATAGACGTAGTATTTCGTCTTTAAGTGTACCCAAATGTATCTTTTAAGGTTACTTTTAGTCTCGTTCAAACTCTTCATCTACGCCTCACGCCTCCTCTCTTCTCGCATGCTCTCGCTCTCTCTCTCTCTCTCTCTCTCTCTCTCTCTC
>NW_014588499.1:0-351 GCF_000485595.1 Priapulus caudatus | reverse complement strand
TGTGTGAGTGTGTGTGTGCGTGCGTGCGTGTGTGCGTGCGCGTGTTGATATTACTACACGTGTCGATGTATAATGAACTCTCTCTATAACCCGCAGGCGGCAGGAAGCTGACGATGATGTGCTGAGATAAGCACATGTCCTGTCCATTATGATCATCAATCAATTATTTACACTCACGCCCCCTCTCTCTTCTTCTTCTTCTTCTTCTTCTTCTTCTTCTTCTTCTTCTTGTCTTCACCTTCTCGTCCTCATTCTCGCTCTCTCTCTCTCTCTCTCTCTCTCTCTCTCTCTCTCTTTCTCTGTCTCTCTCTCTCTCTCTCTCTCGGGCTCTCGCTTTCTCTCTCTCTCCCC
>NW_014588498.1:1904-2207 GCF_000485595.1 Priapulus caudatus | reverse complement strand
CTCTCTCTCTCTCTCTCTCTCTCTCTCTCTCTCTCTCTCTCTCTCTCTCTCTCTCTCTCTCTCTCTCTCTCTCTCTCTCTCTCTCTCTCTCTCTCTCTCTCTCTCTCTCGTTGTCATTCTCTCCCGACTGAAGCTACGTGTGGAATCTGATTTCGTCCGACACTCATAAGTCTCTCTACGTGCGTCATTCATGTTTTCGGGGTTAGGCAGTCGATAGAATAATCTGTCTCTGTCTCGCGCTCTCTATCTCTCTCTCGCTCTCGCTCTCTCTCTCTCTCTCTCCCTTTATCCCCCCTCTCTCTG
>NW_014588498.1:0-639 GCF_000485595.1 Priapulus caudatus | reverse complement strand
TATATATATATATATATATATATATATATATACGCGACTGCACTACTAGTGTGTGTCTATATTATGACTGCCTAGTGTATATATATATGTATATGAATATATAGGCAGTAATTATACACGCGCATATTTTCACCTGGAACAACAAACAACGCTGTCGACAGTCTAATTATGTCCGTTAATGGAGAGATTACTCTGTCACCGTGCTCGGCCAATTACGCCATCACACGCGCCCGCTGACGTCACGAGCTCACAACAGTCACGTGCTCGCAGTCACGTGTACGCATGCATACCGCTATGCATGCATGCCCCACACTTCAACCTCTGCTGCTGCGTGGGCGGACTTCATAATACGTGAGAAAGCCACTACTGCGGTGATCTTGAGTTTGCTATTAATCAATCTCCAGGTAGGTATAGCTTGAGGCAGGTATAGTAGGCAGGTACATATATATAGCGTGTGTGGGTGAAGCCATGAAGTGTTTACCGTTGGAAGACTGCGGAAACACGCGCGTGTGTGTGTGTGTGTGTGTGTGTGTGTGTGTGTGTGTGTGTGTGTGTGTGTGTGTGTGTGTGTGTGTGTGTGTGTGTGTGTGTGTGTGTGTGTGTGTGTGTGTGTGTGTGTGTGTGTGTGTGTGTGTGTGT
>NW_014588497.1:1909-2208 GCF_000485595.1 Priapulus caudatus | reverse complement strand
GGCTAGAACGAGAAAGAAAGAGAAAGATAACAAAATATAGGCATACAGACACCGAGAGAGAGAGAGAGGGGGAGAGAGAATAGGAGATGTGTTTCTATAGTCATCGTACACCTCACGCAGGACTGATCGTACGCGTATATCATAACAGTCATCTGGCTATATATGCTGAGATTGTGTACTCCTGCGCGCTAGTACATCCACTATAACGTTTATGCTAGTACATCCACTATAAGATTTATGCTAGTACATCCACTATAAGATTTATGCTAGTACATCCACTATAAGATTTATGCTAGTAC
>NW_014588497.1:0-663 GCF_000485595.1 Priapulus caudatus | reverse complement strand
CCTTATTAAATACTTATATACTCGGTGTTTCTTTAATGATTCGTAACAGAAATTTGCTAAAGCGTTGCAGTAGGCAATAAGCTTTCTATATATAGCATCTGAACATTTCCCAAGCTTCCTTAACGCGTATGTGCCCCCACGTTAAATCGCGTGGGGCTTGGGAAGATAGATTTCATATGACGTACATAGCTTACCTAAAGCCTGCTTGACTTACGTAAATCTTGGATGTACTGATTACCTTGGGTATGGGTAGCTTGCGTGTACCCTCGTGTGTTGCCTCTATGTGGAGCCTTGGTAGCGTAGCGTAGAGCGCGGGTAACTTGATGTGAGCTTGCGTAGAGCGCGTGTAACTTGATGTGAGCTTGCGTAGAGCACGTGTAACTTGATGTGAGCTTGGGCGGCGATTGAACAGCGCAAGCTTTTATACACGAAAGGGTCCGGGTATTTTATGACACACTTGGGCGCGTAAACTGATTGGGTAGATCTTTCTTCGGGGATTTAACATTACCTGCCAGAAAATCCTGGCCCATCACTCATATCTTATAGCAAATAGAGATATGACTAGAGAGAGAGTGCGTGCGTGTGTGTGTGTGTGTGTGTGTGTGTGTGTGTGTGTGTGTGTGTGTGTGTGTGTGTGTGTGTGTGTGTGTGTGTGTGTGTGTG
>NW_014588496.1:6575-7026 GCF_000485595.1 Priapulus caudatus | reverse complement strand
ACCTGATCCCTCTGATCCTGATCCTCTGAATACATATTTGAATTTATTTACGGAACGCAATATTTCTCGAAGAACGTTTATTGAATTCGCGGTGAGATTAGGTTTGGCTGCTATATAACGAACGGATCAAATGAAACGGATGAATGAATAGACCGCGGCGCAGGGTTAGTTATATGAGAATCTTCTCTCTCTCTCTCGCTCTCTTTCGCACTCTGCGTGCGTGCGTGCGTGCGTGCGCGTGCGTGTGCGTGCGTGCGTGCGTGCGTGCGTGCGTGCGTGCGTGCGTGCGTGCGTGCGTGTGCGTGTGTGTGCGAGCGGGTTTTATTATGCATCCGATATATATCCGATATTGCGTGGTTGCATCTCGCCGTGCCTGACCGCGAGCGAGCGACTCTCTCTCTCTCTCTTCCTTAAGGCCAAGACACTGCAGCGACAACGACCGACCGTAACG
>NW_014588496.1:4818-5166 GCF_000485595.1 Priapulus caudatus | reverse complement strand
AGCGTGCGTGCGAGCGTGCGTGCGAGCGTGCGTGCGTGCGTGCGCGCATTCTCACACATTTCGCACACACGCTCAAATCTCATCGTAGCTGTCACTCACAGCCATCGTCATCATCGTCGCCACGGCCACCGCTGTGGTCGCAGCCAGCCAGCAGCGGCAGTGAGAGCGCGTGAAGGATGAAGAGCGTTTAGAGGTTACCTGATCCCTCTGATCCTGATCCTCTGAATACATATTTGAATTTATTTACGGAACGCGATATTTCTCGAAGAACGTTTATTGAATTCGCGGTGAGATTAGGTTTGGCTGCTATATAACGAACGGATCAAATGAAACGGATGAATGAATAGA
>NW_014588496.1:0-386 GCF_000485595.1 Priapulus caudatus | reverse complement strand
TATGCATTTTTGCTCATCAACGGCAGCAGGAGAGTAAAACAAACACGGGCGCACACGAGGAAACAGCTTGTTGTCTGGTTGATAGATCGTCAACGAGACATTGTCCGTATAAATTACAGTAGATCGCTAGCTGTGTATGTATGTTTTGCAGTGTGCGGTGGGCACACAATTTAATGTATAAGGTGGATATGTATTGTCAGCTGCTTGCTGATTGCGGCAGTAGCAGCGAGCGGCACACTGAGCGTGTGCGTGCATGCAGGAAGTATGTGCGTGCGTGCGTGTGCGTGTGCGTGCGTGCGTGTGCGTGTGCGTGCGTGCAGGAAGTATGTGCGTGCGTGCGAGCGTGCGTGCGAGCGTGCGTGCGTGCGTGCGCGCATTCTCACACA
>NW_014588495.1:0-462 GCF_000485595.1 Priapulus caudatus | reverse complement strand
CTCTCGCCGGGCGTCTCTCTCTCTCTCTCTCTCTCTCTCTCACCGGGGCTCTCTCACTCTTTTTGTCACCGAGGCGCTCTCTCTCACCGGCCGCTCTCTCTCTCTCTCTCTCCCTCTCTGTCTCTCTCTCGCGGTGCGCAATTCTTTGAGGCGCAAGTCGCGAGAATTCGATTAGCCTTGCAGTTCATTAATCAGGTTAGCACGTGTCATTGCTTTAATCTAGTTAGTCTAAGTAATGCTTCCCTCAATTAGTGGCGGATATGCAGCACAATCACCCTACAGCACAATCACCCTAATGGCTGGCCACCGTGTGCCAGTGACGTGTGTCGTCTGCCCTCTCTCCCGCACGCTGGCTGACATGGCAGGAGCGGTGATTCCACGCTGCGATAGTATAGTATAGATATAAAGAACAGACTAGGTATACCCGTACGTGCCCACGCACGCACGCACACACACACACAC
>NW_014588494.1:0-2208 GCF_000485595.1 Priapulus caudatus | reverse complement strand
GACACCGCCTTTGCCGATAGCGACGACAAGTTCGGCCTCATAGTGGAAGTTTTCGGTCTCGGGCGGGTAGGGAATGGTGGCGTTATCATCGACCACGGCGTCGGCGGGTTTGGTGAAGAAGAACGGTGGTTCACGATCCGGATCCTTGCCCATTTCTCGGGCATGTGCGGCGTAGTTGCGGCCAACGCAAAAAATCCGGCGTACTGGAAAACGCGCTTCAGAACCGGCAACGGCGGCGGATGGTGTATCCGGTGGGGTAATTACAAATTTGCTCATATTGGTGTCCAGTTTATCAATTTAATCTCACTAGTTTCGGCGTTACAAACTGAAAGCTAGCTATTACGCCCCCTCACAGCCAAAGCGCAGCTTTAATCCCATCATGGCCATGCCATGCCCACAATCAGATTAGCAAAGTCCCAGCTACCCAGCGGGTTTGCCACCACGAAGTCAGCCATTAAGGCCCAATGGTTTGTCGACGCCAGCATCCCTGTAACTATCAGCGACATCATCGCATGTGGCGAAGGGGCTGATGGCAAAAGCGGTGCTGGCTCGAAGACGAATGCGGCTGCCAGCGGAAAGCAAGCCACTGATTCGAGAAGATGAATCCAGCCATGGTCCTTTAGCAGCGGATCACTACTACTCGAAAAGACCAGTGAGGCACAAAACCCCCATGGCGGATTGAATGAGACGGTTAGTAGTTTTCCAGGGCGCAAACCCCGGCCCGATTAACCAGCCTGCACAGACGGTTAGCCAATGATATGCCACGACGACGATGGTTGCCGAATTTGAGCGGCCTCCAGTTGGCACATCGAATCGGTGGACGCAGTATGGTCCGGCCAGAATGCGGTTAGCGACTGATAAAGGCTGGAGTAACAAACAAGCCTCCCACGAACCCAGCAATTGGTGTCAGGGACGCAGAACATTTTGATGAGTCGGCCAGTGCTTAAATCGTTCTGCCGCCTTGTGGCGTATGCCTCGAAAAGTGAAAAAGACAGCCGACTCCCCAGAGGCAGGATAATGAGTCCGATGTCATCCACAAACCGGCCAACCGCTGCCATTCCAAGTAATACCGGGCATGCGATGAGCATAGACCATACCGATGCCTGCTGGCATGGAACCACCGCAAGATACCCATTACAGAGCCTGCTTTGATGCGTTGCGCGACTGGGCTTATCAGCGATGGTTAAGCGCGACGATTGAAAGGACTGAAGCCGCGAAACCTTCCGATAGTCGCGATAACAGTAATAATTCGATGCCTGGCAGCGTGGCACCGAGAAAAGCCACAGCGGAGATAGACAACCCGATCCGTCAGAGGCGTGTGCAAAATGGGCCGATGCGATTCCGAAGCAGGCGCTAAAAGCGATCCAGCAAATGCCTGGCATGCAGGTCTAAACAGAGAAAGGATTAGTCCAGCCTGAACGAGGCTGAGCGCAAGCTCGTCGATAATAAGTGCTAACGAGGCGAAGGTTTTACCAATCTGAACCGCAGCGAATACACCGGCAAGAAATTGTACCGATCCAACTCCTGGGCCAATGGTTCTGATTCATAAAAGCGATAATACTTCGTATATAGGCCTCTAAGTAAGTCGTAAACGAAGGTGGGGCGTTAGAACAAAAAAAACACAAAAACTAAGGGCACAGGTCCTAGCTGTTTAGCCCTATTAAAACACGCATCTAGCTTCCAGCCCGAATGCGACCTCATTTGCACGTTTTTGTTAAGCATTTTTACTCTGGCAGACTTCTTGAAACTGCCACTACACCTCAGGAATAACTTCCCAGCTTGCTCTCCGAGCAACAAAAATATTGTTTGCGCAATTGCGAATATCGGAGAGCCGTTTACACACCCTAACGTGACCTGCAAAGGACGCTTTCCATTGGTGTAAAAAAAATATGGTGCACGAGAGTAGAGCCACAGTTTTTGCAAAACTGTAAGCCGTACCCGTGCTCGCCAACAAACGAGGTCAATAGATGCTCACCAGAAAGCCACACAAATTCATCTGGCTCTACGAAAGCTGATGCGGATGCTTGCGCATTAAATGCCTTGCGACATCGTGAGCAATGGCAAGATTTCGCGTCGCGAAGTTTTCCGTTTATTCGATATTGAATGTCTCCACAGAAGCATTCTCCCGTTATAGGCACAACTTTCTCCATGATGCTTAACGCCAAAATCACAGGAACAGCAAAGTTGGCATGGCTTTTGCTGTTCCCG
>NW_014588493.1:1838-2208 GCF_000485595.1 Priapulus caudatus | reverse complement strand
CACACACACACACACACACACACACACACACACACACACACACACACACACACACACACACACACATACACACGCGTGTGTGTATACACACAGATCCGCACATACATCAATTTATAGAGAGGCCATTTACATTTGAAAGTTATACAATATACAGGATGATTTACTACTGATAAGAGAATAATTTATATGGTGAAGATGTCCGTAAATCGCTTCTTCATAAAAATCTTTTGTGTGCAGAACGAATTTACAAGCTGTCTGATCTAATTGAAATCATCGTTAGACTTTCCTCAACGACTTTTACAGAAACACATAAATCAAACCCTAATCTAATACGTACGTCTTCACAGATTATATTATATATATATATATA
>NW_014588493.1:0-432 GCF_000485595.1 Priapulus caudatus | reverse complement strand
GAGAGAGAGAGAGAGAGAGAGAGAGAGAGAGAGAGAGAGAGAGCTTGACATTGCCGCGCTGTGCTTTGTGTTTCACGAGTTCGTTATCCGTCAGGAGTTGAGGCGAGCGTTCGACGCCGAGTCTGCCGTCACGAAGCGACCGAGGCTCCTGCTAACGGCAGCAGTCGCAGCCTCCAGCGACCTGATCGATGGCGGATATGACGTTAAGGCGATCGGCAGGTACGTGGGAGGGGCGGTAGTGTGCATGCGTTGTATTGGTGAGAGACGCAGCAGTGAGATGTGTGTGTGTGGTGCGTGCGTGCGTGCGTGCGTGCGTGCGTGCGTGCGTGCGTGTGTGTGTGTGTGTGTGTGTATGTGTGTGTATGTGGGTGCGTGCGTGCGTGCGCGTGCGTGTGCGCGTGTCTATAAACGAAGGAAATAATAATCATTATA
>NW_014588492.1:1487-2209 GCF_000485595.1 Priapulus caudatus | reverse complement strand
GAGAGAGAGAGAGAGAGAGAGAGAGAGAGAGAGAGAGAGAAGAGAGAGAGAGAGAGAGAGAGAGAGAAGGAGAGAGAGAGAGAGAGAGAAAGGGGGGGTGGGGGGGTTGGAGGAGAGAGAGCGTTTGATGTGCGGCGGTGACGACTCGCTTTATCCCTGGCTCTCTACAATTAATGTATGCGTCTCGTCACGTAATATGTTTCTTTTCATCGCGCTGTGTTCAAAGCCATGGTCGGCGACACATCTCCCGATTAGCAATAAGTTTGTTTAACGCTGCGACAGTGGCGCCGTGGGGTGTCGGGAAATTACACTAGTCGCGATAGTTTCGTGACAAGTTGATTGGTATTCCCCGTGGTGCGGGGGGCTGAGGGAGGGGAGGGGAGAGAGGGAGGGGGAGGGGGAGGGGGAGGGAGGAGGGAAGGGGGATAAAGGCTGTCATGCATGATCATTCGTGCGTGACAGAATAAAAGCAGTTACGCACGATCGTTAGAAAAAAATATTGGGAAAACTTCGCGTATTTTTCCTTCACCCACGTATTTTTTTATTATTTATTACCTACGGAAAGATAAACGCAGCTGCGGACATGTCGACCTTAATATCCGCTGTTCTGTCAGAGATGTTAGACGGAGGAGGATGAGAGGGGGGGGGTCGTCAACTGTTGATAGATGCGAGACAGCGAGACAGCGATCGAGACACTATCCTTGCGCTTCAGATATAAAATG
>NW_014588492.1:0-347 GCF_000485595.1 Priapulus caudatus | reverse complement strand
GTGTGTGTGTGTGTGTGTGTGCGTGTGTGCGTGTGTGTGTCAGTGTGAGTGTGTTGCGTATACTGTATACGTGACCGCGTTCGTCAGTGCTTTGTGTGCATACATGCACGTCATCATCATCATCATCATCATCAGCACGCATTAGCATCATCATCATCATCGTCATCATCATCATCATCACGCATTAGCATCATCATCATCATCATCATCATCACGCATTATCATCATCATCATCATCATCACGCATTAGCATCATCATCATCATCATCATCATCATCATCATCACGTCATTAGCATCATCATCATCATCATCATCACGTCATTAGCATCATCATCATCATCATCAG
>NW_014588491.1:1749-2209 GCF_000485595.1 Priapulus caudatus | reverse complement strand
CTCTCTCTCTCTCTCTCTCTCTCTCTCTCTCTCTCTCTCTCTCTGTATCTTTCAGTCTCTCTCTCTCGCTCACTCCTTTCCTTTCTCTTTCTATCCCGCAGCTCTTCATTTGCGCTCTCTTGCCCCTCGTCCTCTCTCACTGCCGAGCTCTCTCCCCCTTGCTTTCTCGTTCGTTTCACCCGCCCTCCTTCCTCTATATCCATCGTTCTCTATCACATTCTCTCTCTCTTTCTTTTCCTTTTTCTCCGTCCCTCTCCCCATTCGCTCCATCTCTCACTGTCTCTTTGGAAACCATCTGCTTACCCGCGGGCGAGGCAGGCCGTAGAATAGCAGAGGAAATCCACTCATGTAAGGAGGAAGTCTGCGCAGAATGGTCGTCAATGACGCTCGCCTATCTGCTTCCTTCCCTCTGCGACGACAAGCATGACTCTCTCTCTCTCTCTCTCTCTCTCTCTCTCTC
>NW_014588491.1:0-491 GCF_000485595.1 Priapulus caudatus | reverse complement strand
GCGTGTGTGCGTGCGTGCGTGCGTGCGCGCGTGCGTGTGTGTGCATGTGTGTGTGTGTGCGTGCGTGCGTGCGTGCGTGCGTGCGTGCGCGCGTGCGTGTGTGTGTGTGCCTGTGTGTGTGCGTGCGTGCGTGCGTGCGTGTGTGTGTGTATGTGTGTGTGTGCGTGCGTTCGTGCGTTCGTGTGTGCGTGCACGCAAAATTTGCGTTTGCGTCAGCCGACAACAATATTGCATTTACATGTTGCGCTGTAAAGTCTACGCATAATATGTGTATGCATGCCTGTATACGGATGCTGAGGCATTCGACATTACACGCCGCGAGATTGCAAATAAAATCATCGTGAGATATCATGCGACGTATCATGTCAATTCCCAAGTGGCACTTAAGGGCTCATAATTTTCCTATACACGAAGAAAGCTGCGCGTGGTGCTGTATCTCTCTCTCTCTCTCTCTCTCTCTCTCTCTCTCTCTCTCTCTCTCTCTCTCTCTC
>NW_014588490.1:1926-2209 GCF_000485595.1 Priapulus caudatus | reverse complement strand
ATATATATATATATATATTATATATATATATATATATATTATATAGGCCTATATATATAAAGCGAGAGAGAGCGAGAGAAAGACAGAGAGAGCGAGAGCGAGAGAGAGAGAGAGAGAAACAGATCGAGAGCGAGAGAGCAAGAGAGAGAGAGAGACAGAGAGAGCGAGAGTGAGAGAGATCGAGAGAGAGAGAGAGAGAGAGAGAGAGAGAGAGAGAAGAGAGAGAGAGAGAGAGAGAGAGAGAGAGAGTGAGAGAGATCGAGAGAGAGAGAGAGAGAGAGAG
>NW_014588490.1:0-477 GCF_000485595.1 Priapulus caudatus | reverse complement strand
TCTCTCTCTCTCTCTCTCTCTCTCTCTCTCTCTCTCTCTCTCTCTCGATCTCTCTCACTCTCGCTCTCTCTCTCTCTCTCTCTCTCTCTCTCTCTCTCTTTTCTCTCTCTCTCTCTCTCTCTCTGTCTCTGTCTTCTCTGTCGCTGTCTCTCTCTCTCTGTCTCTATATCTCTCTTTCTGTCTCTATATCTCTGTCTCTGTCGCTGTCTCTCTGTATCTCTGTCTCTATATCTCTCTTTCTGTCTCTATATCTTTCTCTGTCTCTCTATGTCTCTCTCCGTCTCTCTATGTCTCTCTCTGTCTCTCGCTGTCTCTCTCCGCTCGCTCTCTGTCTCTCTCTCTCTCTCTGTCTCTGTCTTCTCTGTCGCTGTCTCTCTCTCTCTGTCTCTATATCTCTCTTTCTGTCTCTATATCTCTGTCTCTGTCGCTGTCTCTCTCTCTCTGTCTCTATATCTCTCTTTCTGTCTCTATATCTCT
>NW_014588489.1:1928-2210 GCF_000485595.1 Priapulus caudatus | reverse complement strand
ATTTATAATTAGTTCCCGCATATCGCTATCCGATGCGAGCTTAACAAATACATAATTATATAGCGCTACAGACAGCACGTTCATACTGGACAAAGACGAAATGTAATTAATGAAAGTAATAAATAATTAAATTAATTATACCATCATTAATTCGCTTGTTAATAGTCATGTGGGTGTTGCGAGAGCAAAAACGTCGGCCTTAGCCAATGTCCGTTCTTATTTGTTCCACGTGATTAACCCGGACCAATGGCATTCACGTGAAATAGAAACACGCACGTTTAT
>NW_014588489.1:0-369 GCF_000485595.1 Priapulus caudatus | reverse complement strand
CGTGGGTAAAGTGTGTAGTGTTAGACTGTTAGTACGCGGGCGTGCACAGACTCGGGCACCGCTCGTAGCTGAGATCTACTCGCACGCCTATGTGGGCGGATACGCGCACGCACGCACGCACGCACGCATACACACGCACGCACGCACGCACGCATACACAGACGCACGCACACACACGCACGCACACATACACACTCTCTCTCTCTCTCTCTCACATACACACACACACGCGCACGCACACAGACACACACCTCCCCCCCCACACACGCGCGCACAGACATGCATACATACACACACAGTCACGCACACATACACACACATACACGCACGCACACACACACACACACACACACACACACACACACACAC
>NW_014588488.1:1837-2210 GCF_000485595.1 Priapulus caudatus | reverse complement strand
AGAACAGGAGGGAGGGGGTGTTGACAGTTGGATGTTACGAAGAACAGGAGGGAGGGAGTGTTGACAGTTGGATGTTACGTAGAACAGGAGGGAGGGTGTGTTGACGGTTTGATGTTACGAAGAACAGGAGGGAGGGTGTGTTGGCAGTTGGATGTTACAAAGAACAGGAGGGAGGGTGTGTTGACAGTTGGATGTTACGAAGAACAGGAGGGAGGGGGTGTTGACAGTTGGATGTTACGAAGAACAGGAGGGAGGGGGTGTTGACAGTTGGATGTTACGAAGAACAGGAGAGGAGGGTGTGTTGACAGTTGGATGTTACGTAGAACAGGAGGGAGGGGGTGTTGACAGTTGGATGTTACGTAGAACAGGAGGG
>NW_014588488.1:0-346 GCF_000485595.1 Priapulus caudatus | reverse complement strand
AGTTTGTGGTGTATAGGGGGGTGTAACAGTGAGTGGTGTATAGGGGGTGTAACAGTGAGTGGTGTATAGGGGGTGTAACAGTGAGTGGTGTATAGGGGTGTAACAGTGAGTGGTGTATAGGGGGTGAACAGTGAGTGGTGTATAGGGGGTGTAACAGTGAGTGGTGTATAGGGGGTGTAACAGTGAGTGGTGTATAGGGGGTGTAACAATGAGTGGTGTATAGGGTGTAACAGTGAGTGGTGTATAGGGGGTGTAACAGTGAGTGGTGTATAGGGGTGTAACAGTTATACACCACTCACTGTTACACCCCTATACACCACTCGGGTGTAACAGTGAGTGGTGTATA
>NW_014588487.1:1710-2210 GCF_000485595.1 Priapulus caudatus | reverse complement strand
ATGAATGAACGATCCCGCCCAGCTAGCCCGGCGATCATGCATTCACTCATTCAAGACGAACAGCAACGATACAAACGCATTCATACCGAAGTTTATATTCCTGCAGATATTTGGCACGATGCCAACAAGTGCGAAGCGCAACCCTTTGCGTACGATTACAGGCGTTGAATTTTCGCGTCCGCTATACACAAACTATCTCTTGAAACTATATAAATGCGCACTTAAAACTCCCTTTCGTTGTACAAGTTATACGAACGTATTCTGATTGCGATTACGTACGCTCCGTCTGATGATCACTCAAAAGAATAAGAAAAATGCATCATAAATTGAGCGGCGAGTAATTCCCCGGGATAATAGCGCAGACATTAACGACGTATTCTTGCTCAGATCAGATCGAGTGAGATACACATCTCTAAGACGATTCACCGCAACTCCGATGCGAAGAAACCCACGCATCAAAAACGGCGTGAATCACTCGATAATTTCATGCATACGCACAC